>NW_023010619.1:0-5762 GCF_902201215.1 Prunus dulcis | reverse complement strand
AGAAGGCAAGAAAGGGAGAGGTTGTCATCCCTGGTGGAACTGGTGGCAAGAGCCTTGAGGCTCAAGAGCACCTTGCTGAAGGTTTAATATATATATATACTCTCTCTCTCTCTTTTGTGTCTCTCTCTCTTAAATGAACTAATATGTGATGATATATATATGTGTATATGATCGATAGGAAGGAGCCGTGGAGGGCAGACAAGGAAGAATGAGATAGGGCATGAGGGGTACCATGAGATGGGGAAGAAGGGTGGACTGAGCACAACTGACAAGTCCGGAGGAGAGCGTGCTGCGGAGGAAGGAATCCCACTTGACGAGTCCAAGTACAAAACTGACGGTCGTTCTAATGAGTGACTTTGAAGAGCTCCAGCTTCCAGGCTTCTAGGGCCTCGTTGACTTGACCATGACTTTGGTTTTTGGTGTTTCTAGCTACTACGTGTGTGTGTAAAATAAAGTTGTAGTAGGGATGATGGTGTGATTTTAATCTCTAGCTAGCTGGTGTGTTTTTGTTTGACGCCCTTATGTAATCCTTTTGGTTGTGTGTGTGTAAAGTTGGGGTGGAGTTTCAGTGCTAATTTTTCTCAGCTTTTGTATTCTCGATCTCCATATGATACTTAATAGCACATCCCATCCTTGCTCTTGAATCTAATTTCTACCTTGAAATCAAATCCAATATCATTTTTATGCATGAGCAAATGGCCGGTGAGGAGGAACATCACATCTTGAGCAAAGGGATGCTAAAATTGTGTACGACTAATTTGCAGGAACGACTTATGTTTGTTTCCAGTTATAAACCTCGTCATCTTCCTTTTTGTAAAGGCTTGCTTATGTGTGTGTTGTTCTCATGATCAATAATAGTCTCAAATTCCACAGGGGACGTAGTTGGGCAAAGTTGTCGAACCTCGTTAATATTGTGCCATGTTTTTCTACTTTTTCTCTGATTTCTTCATTTAGAATTTAGGATAGGTGAAAATATCGATCCAGTTTTGATGTTAGGAAACAACACCTTGGCTTATCAAAAAGATTTTCCAGACTTGGATCATATAAATAGCAAGGGCAGTGGTCAGTCATAATCAGATGTCTTCATGGACCTGGTATTCTTCAAAGGAGTTTTTACTTGCAAAATAAAAAGAGGGATATCATTGGTATGGCGTTATGGAGTGTAAGCTATTCACTTCAATATTTAGGACACCTGGGATCTATCCATGTTTCCAGGGAAGCTAGCTGATGCTGTTATCAAGATTAGTGAACAATTATTTTTATAACTTTAATTAGTGAACAATTATTTTTTAATAATAGTTATTATCAAGATTGATAAGAGAAAATGATCATTTGGGTAAAATAAATAAAAAAAAGATTTAAGTTGATGGTAAAGAACATAGCATAACTACTAGAAAAATTAAAATAAAGCGTAACCTGAAGCTTAGTTTGAGCGGTTAAATGATACTTTGTATAAAGTTTATATATCTTATTTTTGTATTTGTCGATAGTATATGGGCCTCATTGACCAATAACAAACAACAATATAAAACAATTTGAGCTAATTCAAAAGTAAATTAGCCAATTTATCATATGCTAATTACTATAGTTTTTCTCGAGTTAAACTTAATTTCTATTTTGAGATATTCAGTGATATACCCATTTCTAGCACTAATATTATAAATAAACCCTACACAATTGAATTCCTATAAACAAACCCAAAAAAAACCCAAAAAATGATAGCTAGCCTTAATGAATTTAATATTGATTATTAAATTACTTTGATGCCCTATTGAGTGCTTTGGGTATTTTTATGAGATTTTAGGGTTGGGCTTGTTTTAAGAAATTAATGGCAGTTTTGTAATTTATAAGAAGTTAAAAGCTTTTTTGTTATGTTATAAATGGGCTTTGGGTGTGTTTTTAAAGTCCATTTTATATAGGATATTTTTATAATTTGAGCCTCCATATTGGGTATAATAGTGAATCTCCCTTTTATTTTTTCCGATATTCAACCCCATGAAACATAGTGTAGT
This sequence comes from Prunus dulcis, assembly GCF_902201215.1. Classification (NCBI taxonomy): domain Eukaryota; kingdom Viridiplantae; phylum Streptophyta; class Magnoliopsida; order Rosales; family Rosaceae; genus Prunus; species Prunus dulcis. Next base: position 3,750 of record NW_023010619.1, on the reverse strand, counting down.
GATTCTGTAAGAAAGTCACAACACAATCAAATTATTTATTCCCAATCACAAAGCCCCAGATCACATGCGTCCACAACACTCTGTGACAAAATAAAATAATAAACAAAAAAAGACAGACAGATCAATTTTGGAAATTTGGTGGGCCTAAGGCCCGAACTATAGGATTATATCTGGGCCCTCAGCAACCTAATAAGGCCATTTGACTGTTATAATAGAGAACTTCTCTCCCAATTGGAGCTCATCATTTTACTAGTGCGAATATTTCACCTCGATTTGATTCAGAATTTCGAAATTTGTTTGCCTTCGTTCCCCGGGCAAGGCAAAACCCTCCTCATTCTTCAATTTCCATAAACAATCACTGTACGGTATTCACTCTCTCTCTCTCTCTCTGTGCGTTGGTCCTACATAGATTGTGATAGAAATGTACCGGTATCTCAATCATATAGTAAAATCAAGATTTGGAGCTTTCCCTTGGTTTCCCTAATTGCAGAGTTTATTAGGGTTCTTGTAAGAAATATTTTTTTATGAGATTGGTTCAATCAAGAAATAGTATTTTATTTTTTATTTTCTGAAGTACTCCTGCTTCAAGATATGGGTTTTGATTTTCTTCTTCTTTGATTTTCTTTTGTTGATTTCATAGGTTATCAGAAGGAGCTATTAACAATGAGTGATTCAGGTGTGGTATGGTATATATATATATGGGGCCAGTTTCTTACGGTGGTGCGCATGCTCTGGTGGGTGATGGGATTGGTTTTCCAAAGTCGATCAATTTTTTCGCACCAAGGTAATTTTCCTTCATGCCCCTAGGAAATCAGAAGCTCTTAAACTTTTCCTTAAAGATGAGATAATAGTTTTATGGCCTTATACGTCTATAGGATTCTACCTAGCAACCCAATCGAACAGTTCGAATAAAATATTTGGGGTATCAAAAACTCTTAAAAGTTTTAGTGTGAGCTCAGTTTTCTTCTTCTTTGATTTTCTTTTATAATTTAAACTAACATTACAGGGTATACTTGCTCGATTACAGTGACCAAATCTATCCAAAGGCCCGTTGCTTCTCTATTCTTTGCACATATACTTGCTCCTCGAACTCATCCTAGCCGTCGCTGCAACCCTGGCTCGAGCCCTCCTAGCCATCGATCGAGCTGGAGCCACAGTTCAACGAGCCCTACCTCTCCACCTCACTCCAAGACTTCTAGGGCAAACAATGGAACCTCATGGTTATCAGCATCCTACGACCCACCGTTGCCCGCAGTGCTCGCACTATTATATCCTTAATTTTATTTTTTTCATTTTTTATTTATTTTTAATGTACAAAATGACCATTTTGCCCTCATTTTTAATGGCAAATTGGATGAAATGTTGTGGATTTAGACGGATGAGAGAAATTGGTGAAAAAAAGAAATTCATATCCTTAATTTTCTTTATAAAAAAAAATGATATAGGGTTAATTGAAAGTTAGGTACAAATTCAAGGACAAATCACTAATATACCCAAATAATAAACAAAAAAAGACAGACAGATCAATTTTGGAAATTTGGTGGGCGTAAGGCCCAAACAATAGGATTATATCTGGGCATTCAGCAACCTAACAAGGCCATTTGACTGTTATAATAGAGAACTTCTCTCATAATTGGAGCTCTGTTATAAAACTAAAGGATTGAGGAGAGAATTTAGAAGTAGAGAAAGCATAGAAAAATGATGTTTTTCATTAAGTCTTTTGTTCTCTCGTACAAATGAGAATGAAGCCATAGTTTTATAGGCAAAGCATTGGCTAACAATTCGGTAAATAGAAGACTCCAGGAGGGTGTATGGAAATCCTCTTCCAACATGTGGGCTTCACCTTATCATCTTACAACACTCCTCCTTGAAGACCACAATGTATGGAATATGCCTCTTTAAAAACATTGCTAGTAAAAATCCAGTAGGACAAAAAAATTGGTCGAAGGGAAAAAGAGTACATAACCATGTATAACATAAAATATTGTGTACATTGCCACGTGTGCGACGCTGCCTCGTTAAAACCTTGCCAGGAAAAACCCAGTAGGATAAAAACCTGGACGAGGGAAAAAGAGTACAGTGTGTGAAGGTCTTTATTGACAGCATGCTCCCCCTGATACTTGGCAAAATATCTTTAAGTCATACTGTTGATCATCTTTATGAATATCATAGTTGACACTACTTCTGTGAGTCAATCTTGTAATATTGCTGGATGCTCCCCCTGAAGAATATCTGCCCCTGAAATATTCATAACTAGTTTTTTCCAGTAAGCGACCATAGAAATTTCTAAAGTCTGCGAAACAAATCTGGGCTATTTGTAAGTTTACTTGAAAGAATATGTCCATATATGGTGTTATGCGGAGATAGCATCGAATATGTCTTACATCATCCCAAAGTGGTGGTGATGGAGCTGAGCTCTATCTAGAAAATACAATGTCCGGTCTAGTATACTTCCGGAAAACATTTAAGTGCCAAACGGTTAACCCACATAAAAAAATGCTTCAAAACTTTCTTAATATAAGCAAAAATCTTGTTGGCATAACGCTCGATCTTCAGGTTGAGACAAATATTTCTTGAACTCTTCAGAAGTTTTAATGTGTTGCAAACACATTATAATCAATGTACTCACGGAGGCAATTTATGCGTATTTAGAATGGAGTACAGGTTTTGTACTTCAGGCACATGTCCTTCAGGGACTTGCTTCATGCAATTGCAATCTTTAAGGGATTAAACTTTATGACACATTATATAGCTTTAACCTATCTATTTATACATCTTTAAGGAATCACTTCTGGTGATATGCTCCATGCATGTAATAACCCTTAAAGATAACATGTTAGTCTCCGTAAATGTGCAATAAGGGGGGCACAATTGAATCTGTAAACATGGAGAAACCCAACATCCCTTGTTTCTGCCAGAAACATTGTGTCATACAAAGTGGGTATATTCCCTTTTATTTCGAACACCCAAGTATAGCTTTCAATATTAACATCTTTTGGGGTTCGTACTATGGGTTTGTTCTTTCACGTTCATTCTCATCTGTAATGGAATTGCCTCATTCTATTTTGGCCAATGATATTGTCGACATTTAATAATTGAACGCGGTTCCAATCAACACAGCCCATTGATGATTTGAGTAGCTACTCCAAAATTAAAATTTGTTATTCATCAATTCATGATCCCACCATTCTCATGTGCATGCGCATGCATCAATTATAAGCATTTCTTTGCTTTTTGGTACCCAAGCCACTTCACGGGGCTTTTATTATGTGAGAATGTGGATTATAACCTCCAATGGAGCGTTATTTTAAAGTAGGGCGTGGATAATCTCCATTTAGGGAGTTGGAACATTTAGAACCCATATATCTGTCATGCTGCAGGCATGCTACAGATTAATACATACATGTCAATTAATTTCTGGGACTTTAACCCATACAATTTGCTACGCAATAGGCGTGCACAATATCAATATTGACATGTTAAAGGATTGTCCTTTCGGGACTTCAATCCATATCATTTGCTACGCAACAGGCGTGCATCATATTGATCACTGCTATACCCATATTTTGTTCTTATGGGACTTTAATCTGTGCAGTGTATTATCAATGTATCCAACTTGCAATCTGTAAAATTTGCATTAATAATTCATGGATACATACAAGCCATTCTTTTGGAAAGGACTTATCTCCCCATTTGGTTACCTTTCAAGATAAAATATCAAATAAGTATATAAGCATAAAATAACACAAG
>NW_023010618.1:0-5775 GCF_902201215.1 Prunus dulcis | reverse complement strand
AAAAAAAAGCAATAGAGATAAAAGAAAGTTGGTCCCCACTAGTAGAAAACTGCTTTAAAGACACGGACTTATACCGAGTGAATAGTTGTAGGCACTACTCTCTTTTGTCCAGTCTCAATCAATCCTCAAAAGAAGTATTTTGATGAATTGGAATTGGAAGGATTTGGTCTGAGTATTATTATATCATTTGAGAAATAAATTACATTTTCATTTTTATGTATTAAGCTCTCTTTTTTTCTCTTTTTTTTTTTCTTTTTATCAACACGACAAGAGAATAAAAAGTATATAAACACAGTTTTGATTTGACCAACAATAATGTACAAACAGAATGGCGCCATTAATGTTCTCCTTCAGATTTCTGTTCTTCCTTTCTCCCGTTTTGTTCCTCATGATCAGCACTCAATCTATAACCCCATGGTGTTACAACGATAAAGGCAACTACACCACCAACAGTACATACCAGACAAACCTCAACACCCTTCTCTCTTCTCTTTTTTCCCCCTCCAACAACGGTAATGGCTACGGCTTCTACAACTCATCCTACGGGGAAAACCCCGACCAGGTTTACGCAATCGGGCTATGTCGAGGGGATGTCACGGTGGACATTTGCCGTGGCTGCCTCAGCAAAGGCACACAACAGCTCACACAGGTCTGTCCCAATCAAAAGGAAGCTTTCGGCATATTTGACCTGTGCACGCTTCGCTACGCCAACCGCTCCATCTACGGAGCCATTGAAACTTTCCCTGCTTTCCGGTGGTATAACGTACAGAACGTGTCCAACGTCGACGGGTTTTTTCAAGAGCTGAGGACGCTACTGGATGACCTAAGGGGTCAAGCTGCAGGGAACGGTTCACTTCGAAAATTTGCGGTAGGGACCGCAACCGCTCCCAACTTCCAAACAATCTATGGACTTGCGCAGTGTAGGCCGGATTTGACCGAGCAGAACTGCAGTTATTGCTTGGGTAGTTCTATGGCAGATATCCCAGAATATTTTCCGGGGAAGGAAGGTGGTCGTATTAGTAAACCCAGCTGTGATCTTAGGTATGAGATCTATCCCATCGTTGACCCTACAACTGTCCGACCATTGCCGTCTTCTCCACCTCCACTGTCTAGTCCTCCTCCCCCGTCAACCAGTACAGGAGGTACATATATATATATATATATATTTACATCCCAGTATATTATGCTTTGAAGAAATAAAGTTGGCTTAACTAGAGCAATTGTCCAGGAATTTGTAGATGAGTTACATTTTAGTCTTTCAATTCAATTTTTAGTTGATGTAGTTGTCTCGTGTAAAAGTTGAGGGACCATTAATTGCTACCATTGACACTACAACAATTTTGGGTCGAATAGAGTTCATATACAGATGTATGTATGTATTCAAATTAATGCAAATGAGATTTTTGTTTTTTGCAGGATCGAAGAGTAACAGATCTCAGATTGTCATCATTATTGTTGTGCCAATTGTTGTTTCTGTGGTACTGATAGTTATATTCTTCTGCATTTGTTTAAGAGTAAGGAGGACAAAGAAAATACTTGAAACTGGGAAGTTAATTCCAGGTAAGGACGCAACTCTAGTGAACATTAATTAATCATATTATTCCATTTGATAGGGAGGAAGCCAAGTACTACCACTTTTATAGGCATTTTTAGAATTTCAATTGTTCCTCAGACAGCGACGATACAGATGAAATTGGATCTGCAGAATCCTTGCAATTTGACTTGGCCACCATTAGAGTTTCCACAGATGACTTTTCTGAAGCAAATAAACTTGGAGAGGGCGGATTCGGATCTGTTTACAGGGTAATGACAAGTTAATAACAAGAACTTATATAACTTTGATATTTCTTAAATACCACTTATCTCATTTCTGTTTTTTCATTCCGTACCTATGAAAATACCTGTAGGATATCTATATATGCCTGGAGAATGTTAAACAAGCTAATTCGAATTTTTTGCAATAAATAATGATCAACCTTTGAAGCAGGATTGATATGAGTTATCAATCCTGAGATGTGCTGCTTAAAATAAACGAACAAGCAGAGAATTATTTTACGTGGTAAAACCCCACCTCTGGGGAAAATCCACGGGACTCGTCAGTCCAGCTCAAATCCACTATAGAACGATGATTACAAGAAGTACTCACACACTTATCCTAGACTCATTCTAGATAATGTTTACCGAGTTCTTCGTAACTCAACTTCTGTCACGGGATGATCTTCGACACTCCTTATGTTGAACGCAATACTGGTCACGATTGCTTCAAGCTCGCCGGAGTTCTTCCAACTCTTCTTATGTTGAATCCGATACTGGTCACGATTGATTCAAGCTCACCGGGGAAAGACCGCCACAACGATCTTGGTGCTCTCTACTATATGAGTCACCGACATGCATATGAATGCAATATGAATGATTAAAGTGTTTGATAAATCACCAAGTAAACATTAAACACTTGATGATTTATATCAAATAAATGCACAGCAGCTTTTTCCTTAGAATTCTATATGCTCCACACAAAATATCAAAAGCCACGCAACCAAGGAGAGGCATCCTCCTTTTATTCAAGGTTTCCTATGCCTAGTCAGATGGCATCCCACAAGTGCCAAACCCACTTCAATTAAGACTCCTAAACCTGATGCAATATAAACACCCACTAAACCTATTCAACTATGACTATTTGATGGCATTCAAAGTGGGCACAAGATGAGCAACGTACTTATGCAAGGATTGTTATACAAGATAACAATCTTTATCAAAGAGACCAATTAGGTATCAATATAATATTTTAACTTAAATCAAAATAGAGTTTAACTATGGAAAGTAATCTCAAGATAAAAAATCTAATCCTAATAAAAATAGGATTAACATGAAAATACTTGATTGAAAATAACTCCAACTAGGAATCCTATAATGAATGCATGATTATGTCATGATTTACCTGAACTCAGTTTCTCATATCGATCACGTCATACTTCAAAGATCCAGAATGAATGTGTTGCGCCAAAGCTTCCAATAAAACAAGTTCACACACTAATTCCCAACCTATGCTAGAGTCTAGGAAATGACAATACAATTTTCATACTAACAATCTCCCCCTTTGGCATTTCCTAGACAAAACACCTATTACAACTCAAAAGAAATTGCATGGGATTCAACAAATGAAATCCTACTCTAAACTCAAGGCTCTGAATCCCTGCACATTATGAAACAACAAAACCAGTGAAGCATGTGGGAGAAGAAATGTAATTCAAGGCAAAATTACAACACTACTCCCCCTTAATTATACAACACAATCTCCCCCCCTTTTTATTATAATTTCACAATAATCTCTCCCCCTTTTTGTCAGGAAATCCAAAGAGCAAGGAAAGAGTACAAGGGAGCAGATATAAAGGCAAAAATAAGAGGGAAAAAAAATCAGTTGTGCCACAAGTCTGCAACTGGCAGGATTGATAATGATGCTGCAATCCTCAGGTTCAATTTATCATGTATCCATCTTAGTAACATGAAGGAAAGCCTAACTGCACAATTAAACAAGAAGCATAAAACTACACTATGTTTGAAAAAAACTAATAAAGCCACTGAATAAAAAAAACTGAAAAAAAATATAAGCCACACTTAGAAAAGAGACGAAACCACAAAGACATCAATCAAAACATCAATTACTATGCTTAATAAGAACCCAAGACTCCTCCTTCATTCATGCCAAAAAAAACTTGAGTACATGCCAACACTATGCAGAAGGATAGACAAGCAAGACCAATACCAATATCTCTCTAGAAGCATTTGAAGCAAAGCCTTTCAAGATTGAAGGCACATCAAATCACAAAGGTTTAATCAAATACTAGGATTATAAAAAGGAAATCAAAAGTATTTGTAAGAGATAAAGTCCATCAAAAGAGCAAATATTAAATCTCAATCTCATGTTATGTGACCAAACTTATTTAATAACAAAGAAAAAATCCAATCAAGAGCAAGCCAAGAACATAGAATAAACACATACAAAATGCATACAGAGGTCACCACTTTCATTTTTTTTTTTTTGAATTTTTTATTTTTATTTATTATTTTTAATGCTAACTTTATTAAGCTTTCTACAAGACCCATGTAACGGGTGTTAAATCAATGTGCTCAAGTCAGTTGACTTTAAGACAATGGGTGTTAAAGCACCCCTAGGATGTACTAACCCGAGTCATGTAGGCTACAAAGAAGAACAAAGTGTATAAGATCAAAGCTTTTTGACGCGAGCCTCGACGTTGGTTAGACAAGAGGCCCGGTTACTTGGCAAGGATCAAGCACTTATTTTACTTTTCTTTTAATTAAAGAGATGTTACAAAATTGTGAGCTCAGTAGCAAAAAGTATAATGCAAATCTAGTATCAAGACAAGGGCAAGATGAGGATTCATTCAAAATTATTAAACAAGATTAGAGTGTATGTGCTAAATGAGACACATGAGATTTAATAAAAAGAGCATTTAATTGACTTTATAAAAAACAAAGACAGTTGATAGCCATTCACAAAAACCCAATATTAAACTGCCCAAAGTGATCCAACGCCAAAAATCCAATCTAAGATCAGCAAAAACTTCCAGACGTCAGTAGGATTGATATTGCTTATCAATCCCTGCATGTGCTGAACAAAATACTTAGAATTTAATCCAAATTCAAAAACAGAGAAGATAATAGCTGGAGTCTTTTGGCATGCATACAAACAATTATTCAAAAGAACAAATACCTAAAGACTTTCTAAGAGTGTCAAATTGAAGATTATCCAAAGGTTTTGCAACAAGACATTTAAGATCCAAATTTTCTAAAGCAACGGGTTCATGCACAACATTAGTGGAGGCAAACATACAATTATGATTTTCCTTTTTCCTCCAAACTAACTTTGTCTTAGTTGATGGCAAACAATGAAAAGAAGATAGTTTGGATAAGCGGTTTACCTCATTCATAAGATTTGAAATCTTATGTTGGATACTTACTTTTCCACCCATGCCATGAGAATTTGAACGAAAAATTCGTTTCGAAGCTTATTGCATCTTGGTCTTATGTGCCCACGAGTTCCACAAAAGTGACAGATTGGAATAAATTTCTTGACTTCATGAGGGGCAGAAGGTTCAATGAGTGAAGTGGATTTGACAAACTTTGTTTTAGACACAGCGGAAGACTTATTACTTGGTTGAAATCCCAAGCCTCGTTTGTCACCATCTCTTCGTCCCATGCTAATCATCTTGTCAATTTTTTCTGCACCAATGGTTAAAGAAACAATCCTTTCCTTTGAATTTTTAAGTTCAAGTTCAAGGGCTTTGTTGTCAGAAGTTAGAGAAGCAATTAATTTATTCTGATCAGTCAATTTTTTCTGCAAAAACATCAATTTTTCGTTCATACCTGCACTTACCTTTTTAGAATCTGCATCAGGGGATTGAAACTCGTTTGCAATCCTGCAATTTTCCAGCTTCAGCACAGCAACTTCTTTACAATCATCATCCTCATGTGATTCATCCAAGCTAACTGTGGTTATGAGTGCAACCGTCTTTTCATCATTCTCGCATTTCGATTCACTATCACTCCAAGTAATATGCATTGCCTTATTCTTGCTATCCTTTTGTTTCTTTAAGGTGTTGGCACATTCCGAAGATATGTGTCCATAGCCTTCACATTCAAAACATTGGACCTTTTCTCTTGGATTCTTTCGTTCATTTGACCTGCGAAATTTAGACCCACCATCAGTATAGTTAACAAACCTATTTTTAGAATTTATACCTTTTGAATCTCGAC
>NW_023010617.1:4364-5945 GCF_902201215.1 Prunus dulcis | reverse complement strand
AAGGAAGGATCATTGATGATGTCCCTCATGAAGCGCATCACATAGTACCCTCATTCGACATTGCTGGGTTGCTTTGGTGTGCCTGAGAGAGTTTTCCAAATTACAGCTTTACGTCCTGCTCGGCCTATGTGGGAATTATATATTTTTATGACACTGTTCACGATGTTTTTCGCCTCTTCATCGACCACACGATGACCTGGCAGAGGATCCAGAAAATAGACGGTTTCCCTCTTTGCCCTTACAATCGGCAAGACCCAATGACGGCTGCACAAAATTAATATAAAAACGACGGTTATTTACAAAAACGACGTATTATAATATTTCTCACGACGAAATAAAGTAGCAATCGACGACATTATATATTTATCACGACGATAAATAAATACCGACGTGGTTAGTAGTTTCAAACGACTCAATAAAATAAAACACCGACGTGGTTAGTTTATGCGCTGTCATTTATTGAAAATCATAAAAACAAAATCCTAAGGAGACTAACCCTGGATTGTAAGGCATCATGAAAATCTGTTCACCGTCTGTCTTCTGAAGTCGGCCTGCTACCAGTCGTGATCTGTCAGCTATTGTGCCAGAGTTGGCACTAACTGTAGCAGGGTCGATAAAGCCAACCATGCTGGTCATATTTGCTTGTTTCAAAACATCATGTAAGTACCTAAATACATAAAATAATATAAACAAGTCAGCACAAAAAAAAACACGACGGTTATGTATAACAAAACGACGTATTATAAAATTTCACACGACGTACTGAAATAGAAAAAGACGTTATAATATATTTATCACGACGGTACATACTAACGACGTGGTTAGTTAGTTAAGACGACGCAATATATAAACCAACAACGTATTATTTTAGAATGACAAACCTCATATATACAGCAACCACAGTAGCTCCTATTTCTTCCATGCCTGCAAATTGTGTAATATCTTCAGGCAGGAGGAAGGTATCGCGTTCACCACCAAACACCTCCTTATCAATTGTAAATTGCAGGATCTTATCCTCAGGCACGAGTGTCGTTTCCACATAACGACAAAGGGTTTTTTAAGAAGATGACGCCTCCATATTTGAATAATCACCAACTTCAATAACCTGTTTAAAGAAATAAAAAAAATGACGTGGTAATTCAATAAAAGCGACGGTTTAAGGAATAAAACGTCGTCTGAAAAGAATTTAAACGACGGTGAAAAAACCGTCGTGGTGAATATTTTATTACGTCTTAAAAAAATTCCGCCGTCTAAGTTGTAAACAAACGACGGTTTAAAAAAAAATATCGACGTCTGAAATTTTGAAAAACAAATAAAAAAGGCAAAGTTATGTGAACATACCTTGTCGTCATGCTTTTCTTCATCTTCTTTCTCCTTTTCTTCTTCTTTCTCTTCTTCTCTTTTTTCTTCTTTCTTCTCTTCTTCTCTTTTTTCTTCTTTCTTCTCTTCATCCTTGGCAGTATCATCCTCAACATGTAGGGATCTCACATCACCTCCAGAGCAGCTAGCTTTGTCGGACATTGGATTTTTGGGGCTTTGGCTAATTCTTGTTTTAAGCATGGTTGGATCAAAATTGGGAAT
>NW_023010617.1:0-1277 GCF_902201215.1 Prunus dulcis | reverse complement strand
AAAATATTGTTCCGTCGAGTATGGTCTTTTTGCGCGACGACAATGGTCCATTCGTCGTGCAAATATATATTAGGGTAACGTTATAGTATTTATACACACATATATATTTAAAATTGGCGATCGAATTAGTTCATTGTATTCATATGGAGTGAAGGACTGTACCTGCAAAAAATCATCAACATCGGAGTTAAAATAACCGTTCAATCATCACTTTTTCTTTAGAACCGTCGAAAAGTGTTACCCCGTTACTTAATCTCTGAATATTATTTTTGTCCGATTTTTGCTGTCTATGATCTCGAAGTATAAAAAAAACAAGTTTGACGGCTGGATGACTGAAACTAGTTACTTAGACTGTGTGTGCTATCAAAATCATATATTCACCAAAAACCTTATAATTTGTTCATACATTCACAAATGTAACTTAACATTTATGTGGTATCCCCTAGTGTAAAAATCTGAAATTGAAGATCAAATTCAGTCATTCTATTCATATAGGGTCAACAAATGTTGTTGTAAAAAATGATCAAAATCGGAGTTCAAATAACCGTTAAATCATGACTTTTCATTTATAACCGTCGAAATATTTTGTCCCGTTCCCTGATATCTGAATGTTTGTTCTTTTTTATTTTTGGCGTATACGATCTCCAAGTATAAAAAACTAAGTTTGCCGGTTGGATCATTGAAACTATTTTAGGGTTTAGGGTTTAGGGCTTAGGGCTTAGGGATTACATTTTAGGTTTTGCGCGACGAATAAGATATATGCGTCGCGCAAAGTCTAAGTGAAAAATACTGCGAGACGGATAATTTCTATTCGTCGCGCAATCCCTCTACCTCAGAACACTTGGTGAAAATTTCATCTGAATCACAATCTTGAACTCGCGCGACGAATCACATGCCTTCGTCGCGCAAAAGGCACAGACCTTTCAGTTTCAGTCTCCCGCTAAACCGTAAATCCCAAAATTTTGGCTGCCAGAAAGTGTTTGCGCGACGAATACAGTCCTCCCGTCGCCCAAGGATATCCTTGCGCGACGCTTACACTTACTTCGTCGCGCAAAAGGCCAGTTTCAGCCTCCCACTAAACCCTAAATCCCAAAATTTTGGCTGCCAGAAAGTGTTTTGCGCGACGAATAGAGTCTTTCCCGTCGCTCAAGGATATCCTTGCGCGACGCTTACTAATACTTCGTCGCGCAAAAGGTACAGATCTTTCAGTTTCAGCCTCCCGCTAAACCCTAAATCCCAAAATTTTGGCGGCCCAGACAGTGTTTTGCGCGACGAAT
>NW_023010616.1:0-5999 GCF_902201215.1 Prunus dulcis | reverse complement strand
TTGTAATACATTTATTTTATTTTATAACAATATTTTATTCTAATTTATTTTTATTGCAATTTCATTGTTTAATCAATAAAAAAAAAATCAATTTTATTTAAAATACAAAATACAAAAAATTTAAAAAAAAAAATTTGTACAATTAGGTTTGCGCGACGGCACCATTTCGTCGCGCAAACCTGCGTCTAACAAAAAATTTAAAAAATAAATTTTTTTATTTTTTTTTCTTAATTCAAATCTGACGCCTCTTCGATCGTTTAAAAAACGTTTTTTCGGACGCGCGAAGGGTCGCGCAAAATATATGAGGCGACAAAAGATTTCTCATCGCGCGAATGGTTCTGCGGCGGACATCTGCGTCTCCCGACCCCGTTATGCGCGACGATATATTTGTCGTCGCGCAATTACTTTCGTCGCGCAAAGGTATGTGCGCCGAATTGTATTCGTCGCGCAAAGTTTACGCGACGAACATGTGTTTCGTCTCCATATCGTTGGTGCAACGATGGTTTACCCGTCGCACAGTATTGCGCGACGAAAGGTTTGTCCTCGTCGCGCAAAGGCTTTCTTCACGACCTTTGCGCGACGGATTGTGCGCGACGAATTTTTTGTCGCGCTGCTTTTTGTGCGACAAAATTGATCTTTGCGCGACGCTTTTTTATTCGTCGCGCAAATAGTAAAATGTAGTAGTGAGTGGGGCTGGTAGTAGGGGTCGCGATGGATGGTGATAGAGGTGGCGGTGGTGATGGTGGTAGTTCTGGGGGTGGCATTGGTGGTGGTGCTGGGGGTGGCGTTGATGGTAGTGGTGGCGGCGGAGATGACAATGACTATGGTGGTGGTGGCAGCAGCATCAGCAGTGATGGTAATAGTCATGATAAGATGGTGGTAGCATAAGTGGTGAAATCATATATTGAGAATAAAATAATATATCTATCAAAATCTCTAGGGGGAAGCAAAGATTTGTCATAGCCTAAAACTAGTCTATTACCAAACAAAATCCACCACTTTTTGTATTTCCTTTAAAATCAATGAGTTTTTTTTTTTTTAATACACCCAAACTTTTATGAAGTTTTTTTAAAGTCGTGATTAAATACATCCAAATTTGAATGAAGTTTAAAAAGTTTGAATTGAATAGACTTCTATAAATTCATGATTGAATACACCTAAATTTTTAAACTTCTTTAAAATTTTTTAAAATCTAGATTGAATACACTCCCCGAAGATTATTACTTCATTACACGAAATTGTCACCGGTTGAATTTGTTTTGCAACAGTAGTGGAATTTACTTGTCACCCAGTGTAATTATAAAGGTTATTCATGGTTTCCATTCAAAAATATAAAATAAAGATCATAGTTGATGTTAGGAGCACATAATGCTATAGCTTGCGGCTTAATGCATGCCCTAAGAAATATAGATATTTTGGATGGAGGATTATGTGGCAATTGGTTCATATTCAACAAAAATATTAGTATTTTCTTTTAAAACTGTTGCCTTTGTTTTTGTTTTTTTCAATAATATGAATGTAATTGAAAGAGAAATAGAGTGAAAGGTTATGTTGAATTTGTGGTTGGTGGCCCTTTTCAAAGGTTGGTGACTTCACTTAGTACAATAATCAGTTTCTGAGTATTTGGTACGTTTTTATATAAAAGTATTGTAAGCTATGTACGATGACTAAAAAGAGCATAAAGTGTTATTGTAAATTGCAATTCCTAAAAACTAAATGTTATGAAACCAATTAGAAAACTTCAGTGCCCTCTTCTTGCATGTTCATTAATAATTTTATTTACAGTCTAACTCAATGGCCAACAATTATAGTTCTTCCATTCACTTTTAACCCCCCTCTAGAATGATGGAATTGAACTGATGACTGGATTCAATATGGAGAAATAAGAAATAAAAGGAACGCAACAAGAAAAGATTTTACAATATGAGGCAGGATCAAAATGCATGGCCAAGTGCAGCAGAGTGATATTGAGTAAAACCTTGTATGAGAATACAACCTAGAAACTAAAGAGAAGGAGAAGAGTGAAAAGATAAGAAAAAAAAATCTTAGATCTGGGTTGTATGAATCCTGAATACAAATTAGAGAAGAAAGGAGGAAGGAGCCATTAAGGAATGCAGGGGTAAAAGTGAAGATTTAATTTGCAAAATCTAAGGAGGATAATTTGGGCATTTCAAAAAATTCATTCAAGAGGACCGATTCCCCCACTCACTTTCCGCATAATCGGAAAATGAAATCACCCCCTCAATAGGTTTCTCAAATAGCTGTGGCTGACAACAATTATTCTTAAAATCAGATTATGTTTTTATTTACCAAACATGCGTGGGTTAGGGTCTAGCTTTATAATAACAGAGAATGTAACCACAATAGCCCTAATGTCAATTGCTATGTGACACCGCTAAGACCCATTTGCTTAAGAACAGTTATGTAATGGGAAGGCCACGTATTAGGGTCTCAAATTGGGGATTTGAAGAAATTTGTGCGACTGGAGATTTTGGTGGATACTGAATTCGGTGGAATACAATACGAATTAGGGCACTAATATTTCCATAGTGAGTAAGGGTAGTATGTATATTTGTATAGAGGATGAGGCATTTAGATGTGGTAGCTATCAAAAGCATCGCACAACAACCCACAAAATTCTACACTTTCTTCAAATCTTTGCATGTTCAACTTCTAATTTGTCATCCTCCCTGCAAACCAACAAAGAAAGATAATTTTCAATTCTCATGCCCAACACAATCACGCATATGGTTGGAGATTACATGCTTACCTTTCCCTTTGGACACACTAGAAATCTACGTACTAGGTTTAGATTCGTCCATGGAGTTTGAAACCGAACAACATTGCCAAAGTGACAACTTTGCACCAGCCTATCTTCTCCTTCCTCAATCTCTTCTTAGATGCAATTAATGCAAATAGAGAGATTCAACTAGTGAACACGAGCAACCAATTCTATCAATTTATACAAATAGTGAACACAAGCAGTAAGAAAGAGCTATGAAAAGTCAATTTAAGAACTTTGACAAATAAATGAAGTCTACTAGGGCAGTGGATATGACTATGAGAATTTTGTTTGGAGTGTAGGAAACCTAACTTCATTTTAACGAGCAAAACACCCTTAATGGGTCCAAATGTGTCAACTGAAATAAACATCCAAGTAATCATTCTACATAGTGTCTACATCACCATTTAACGACTCATTCCACAAAATATACAGAATGAGGTAACGTGACTCACAATAATAAAGTTCATGGGGTATACCTGTTGATTTTAAAGTTCATGGGCCAAATTGAGAGAAAATTAAAAGCACAAGGTGCATTTTGGGGAAAGAAAAAAAAAAGGCCTTAATTAAATAATAACAAACAACTAAAAAAAAAAAAAACCCTGAATTAAATAATAACATACTGAATCAGAAGCCATAGGTTTCCAAGCCTCCGGCGGCCCGAAAGTTATCCTCTTCCCCACGACATTCTTAGTCTTAGAATCGACACTCGGTTTGACAGCAACGTTGAGCTAGTCAATTTCAATGAAAGGAGGGAAGTATTTTAATACTTTTATCATTTGTTTTTTCTACAAAATGTTTTATTTTTTAAATATATAATTATTTCTTAATTGATCATTGATAAAAATACCCTTAAGAGAAGAGTCATGTGACAATTTTAACAGAATTTTTAATAAAAGTTAGTGGAGATGGCATATTAGCACTAAGAGTGAAGTTTGGGTGGCAAACTGATAAATTTTTTTCTTTAGGTGATATATGTGCAAACTTCCCTGATAATTATATGGCTGAAATTAATTAATTTTTTTTTTTTTTAAGGTGTGGGAAATTACAAACAGGTAACTAGGGGTGGGCATCGGGACCGGAAAACCGGAACACCGAACAGAACCGGTGAAAAAAAAACCGGAAAAAAACCGGTTGACCAAAAAAGTCAACAAACCGGACCGGAACCGGACCGAACCGGTTCCAACCGGACCGAACCGGTTCCAACCGGTTCTGGTTCAGGTTTTACATCTTTCCGCACCGGACCAGACCGAACCGGACCAGTCATATATTTTATATTTTATATTTTTACAAATTTTTAAAATCTAATGCCATATTTTAACTTTTATAATCACTAATTTTCCAAGTTCAACTTCAAAAAATTTCTAAATGTATGAATTGGATTATTTGTTCATTTTTAAGCTAAAAAAATATACAAAATTAGTGAAACACCCATTCCTAGATATGAAACTATAAATATACCCTACACTATTTAAAACATAGAAACACACCCAAAATAAACCCAAAAATCAACAATTGTATATTTTTTAATTTAATTAATAAGATGAAATATCTTTATTACCCTTTCTAGAATTAAATTAGTTTTGGATCTCATTTGAAGCCTCCCTCAGGTTTAAAGCCTCAAGCCTCTCTCCTACTTCAAACCACCATCTCTCCTCTGCTCTTTCCCTTCTTCCCTCTCTATGCCTTCAAAGTAAACCAAACAGTCTCAAAGCCATGGACCAACACAAGACCGACGACAATCTCCATTACATAGGTGGCCTCACACGTGTTCTCGCTGTCAATGCCTCCATTTCCTTTGCAGGTTTGTTCCATTTGCTTCAATTCATTATTTTCCGTTTGATTTTCGCTTAATTTACTTGAATTTCTACTTGATTTCAGTTACCTCGTTGAATTTGGTGCTAATGTCTATTTTTTTTCGATATGAATACAGGTTATGGTTAAGCTCACGGAGTTCTGTGGCGACTCTGTAAATTTGAGGTGTCAATTGCCGGACGAAGCCGACGCCGGTAGTGATTGCAAGAAGAAAGAAGATGAAGACGATTTCCAGTGATGATATATTCCAAAATGGCCAGATCCGTCATGTGTTCCCAATTTTCAATCCGAATCTCTTGTTCACAAATGCCGACGACAATGATTTTTCCATAGCCAAAGGGGCTGCCGCTTCCTCTTCCTCTCTACGGCTGCCATTGAAAAAGCTCTTCTTTGAAGAGCGGGATATGCTGAACTTAGCAAAGTTGTTTTACAGTAAGTGGTATGAACAGCTGTTATACTGTTCATACCCTGCAACTGAGTTGATTTATATAACATAGTATTAACAGTGTACTTCTATGACATATTATTAACATATTTTTAGTAACAAAGCACGCTCTATATTTTGCTCTATATATGGCTGTGCACTTGAAGTTTATGATATGCAAAATGTGATTTTTACTAGGAAAATAGTTCTATGATATAGCATTAACAATGTACTTTTGTGACATAGTATTAACAATGTATATTTTTTTTTCTTCTAAAGGTATTTCCTTTTGCCTTTGCGATTGTATCTGGTGAAACTATGGACAATTGGAGGTGGCAGCAAAGGATATCGAATCTCTTGTTAGGGTTTTTTGGATTTCTTGTATGAAATGATATTTACAATGTTTTTCTATGAAATTGTATTAAGAATTTTTTTTCTATGAAATTGTATTAACAATATACTTCTATAGCGTGGTATTAACAATGCACTTTTATGACATGGTATTAACAATGTACTTTTATGACATGGTATTAACAATGTACTTCTATGATATCGAATCTCTTGTTAGGGTTTTTTGGATTTCTTGTATGAAATGATATTTACAATGTTTTTCTATGAAATTGTATTAAGAATTTTTTTCTATGAAATTGTATTAACAATATACTTCTATAGCGTGGTATTAATAATGCACTTTTATGACATGGTATTAACAATGTACTTTTATGACATGGTATTAACAATGTACTTCTATGATATGGTTTACTTTTTTTTTTGGGCCGAAAGTTATGGAATATGAGATGGTACAATGTTTGGGCTTGTTTATAAATTTGGGCTGGGTTTGTTTTGGGTGTTTTTTGAGTTTTTTTTTCTGTTGGGCTTGATAGTGGCAGTGCTGTAATTTATTGGAACTTCAACACTAATTTGTTATTTAATAAATGGATTTTGGGTGTGTTTATGAAGTGTTTTCCATGTGGGGTT
>NW_023010615.1:0-6020 GCF_902201215.1 Prunus dulcis | reverse complement strand
TTTTGCATCACCGGCCCATCCCCAGTCGAACGGTCAGGTCGAAGCAATAAACAAAATAGTGAAGAAACTGCTGAAACGGCAGCTGGACAAGGCAAAGGGAGCCTGGCCGGAAAAGCTTCCCGAAGCACTGTGGGCCATTCGGACGTCTTACCGAACGTCCACTGGAGAAACCCCTTTTTCTCTGGCCTTTGGATCGGAAGCAGTGGTACCCGTGGAAATCGGCGAACCTTCCTACCGAACGGAATCCTTCGCACCGAAGGAGAACGAGGAGGCCATGTCTCTAAGCCTTGATCTACTCGAGGAGCACCGAGCACAGGCCAACCTTCGGAATGAAGCCTACAAACAGCGTGTGTCTCGGTATTACGACTCTAGGGTCAGACCCCGCTCTTTCCGAATCGGGGACTGGGTCATGCGCAAGGTGTCGCTTGCGACGAAGGATACCACGGAAGGAACCCTCGGACCTTCCTGGGAAGGACCATATGAAGTCATCGGTATCCTTCGCTCGGGAACCTACCGATTGAGAGGCTCCAACGGCAAGGCCCTCGGCCATCCTTGGGACGTAGAACATCTCAAGTACTACTACAAGTGACCTAGCCTACGGCAGGTTGGAACTGTAATTACTCGATGTATTGGTTCTACTAGAATTAATAGAAAGCCCTCGGCACTATTACTTTAGCCTCTCTTTAATTCATACTTGTCCACGGCAGTTAAATGTTAACATCCTACGGCGCTCTACATTAGCCTACGGCAATAGGCGAAGGTTAATGTTTTTTACCTTACAGATCCCTTCGGGACACGTCAAAATTTAAACTTGACAACAGCGTCCTTATCAGCCTACAGTAATTGGCCTACGGTAATTACCAGCGATAGCTTTTGCGAAATTTAATTCTTGGCGATCTATCGGCAATTAGCCCACGGCAATTGGCAATTATAACGCACTCACACGGGTTAAAATTCGAAATTTGGAGAAATGCAAGTTGAATTAAAAAGCTCGAATTTCGAATTAAAGGATGCCCTCGGCATCAAGGTTTCCAGAACTGACAGAAATAAAAAACTAAACTATTACATGGATAGGAATGCCCTCAAGCAGCGGCTTCATCTTCAGCAACGGCCTCGGCACCCCGGGAGCCATCGGCAGCGTCTTCCCCCTCGTATTCTTCAACCATTTCCTCTGTCAGCCCTTCCGGTAGAGGGGGAGGATCGGCAATGAAATTCAAGTTCAGCTTCTTCCCGGGGTTGTACCGTTTGAACCGGTACAACAAGTCCGCCATCTCTGAGCCCACCTCCTTGTCCAGAAGGATGGAGAACTCGGTCGACGAACGGTACCCCTGGACCGCCGACTGAACCGCGGCATCGATCTCCGCGGCCTTGGCCCTTTCCGATTCCTCCAGTGCCGCCTGCGCCGCAGTTTTCGCCCGCTCCGCCTCCTCCAGGGCCGCCTGCACCACATCTTTGGAAGCCTCGGCATCTTTTGTTTCTTCCAACGCTGCCTCCAGAAGCACCTTCATCTCCTCTACCTGCCGTTCGGCAGAGTCTTTCCCCTTAACTAGGAGGGCGTGCTCCTGAAGCACTTTGCCTGCCTCGGCAACCTTGGACCTGCCGTCCTCATACGCCTTCTTGGCGCGCTCGGCAGCAGTGGTGGCCCGCTTGACGCAGAGCCACATGTCCATGGAGGCCTGCACAAAACAGGTCAGAAAAACAAAACAACAACAAAAAAAAAGAAAGAAGAAAAAATCTTACCGCAGCCTGAAGCCGAAAGGCGCGTCCAGCCTCCTCCCGAAGGAACTTCTTCGGCAGTTCATCGATCTCCGGCAGCTCCATCTGAGAGCCGAGGATCATGTGGTTGATGAACTGGACGGTCTTCGCCGGGCAGGCGATGGTGACAGCCTCGGAAGGACCATCATCGTCCTCTGCCGCAAGGACGGCCCTGGGAATCTCCGGTCGGCGAGAGCGCTTGGGAACCGGCTCGGCCTCCAGATCGACCGTCTCCGGTCGCTTGCCGGCAGCCTTAGAGGTGGCAGCCTCGGGATCACGTTGCCTCGAGACGGCCTCGGTATTAAGCTCCCGAAGGCGATCAGCCAGGGTCTGGTCCTCCGGATCCGGCACCGATTGCCGAACGGCAGCTGCCTCGGGCTGTTTTCTTTTCCTCTTGCTCTCGAGGCCCATCATGAGGCGCCTCTTAGAAGACTCGTTCATCCTCTTGGCCTCGGCAGCCTGCCTTGCGCCCGTCACTGATCGAAGACAACCTGTTAGTCGGCATGCACACAAAAAAGAGAGGAGAACAACGGAAGTAAAAGCAAGTAAACTTACAACCGGCAGGGTTGGCGAGCCCGGCTTTGACTAGGTTGCTGGTGAAGAGAAAGCAAGGATACACCCGCTCGGCAGCAGGGACTCTCAGCCTCACCCTGTCGATCTGCCGAATCTCGCTTTGTGCAGGAGTCGGCTACTTGAGTTTGCCTGTCAGATGAAGAAAAATCAGTAAAACACAATGGGTAATAGAAGCCAGCATACCGATCGGTAGCTCGAAAACCTACCGGCAGTCTGGAAAGTCGTGGGGACTCGGAAGTTGGGGGGCGTTCCCGATGGCGACTCCCAATTGCCGGAAAGCAACACCCGCCGATTCCTCCACGACTTCTGGGAAGTCGGAACCGAGCTAACAAAATGCCCCCGCTCGGTAGCCTTCAGGCAGTTTGCCTGAACCCAGCCGCCGTGATCGGCGCTCTTGGATTTGGTGACGCTATACAAGAACGAGAATTGCTCGTAGGAAGGCTCCCCCTCCCCGGCAATCCCGAACGCTGTAATCACCCCCATCAGGGCCACCCAGAAGTTAGGGTTGTACTGGCCCGGAGCATACCCTATCTGGGCTAAGATCCTCTGCACAGCAGGTTGCAACGGCAACCGAACCCCTTACAGAAGGACGTCGGTGAAGAAGGTCACCTCGCCGTCCGCTGGATTGCTGAGGGACTCAACCGGGCTCGGAATCCTCATCCTTACCGAATCAGGTATGAGGTATTCGGCCCTGATTTTCTCCAGCTCCCGTTCGGTGATCTTGTTGGGCTCTAGGTAATCGACCCCGAAGAGAACCCTCTGAGGAACACCCACCGGTACCCTAGGCGGCCCACGGTGGACGATGGTCACCCTCGGTCGGGAGGGACCGACGGTACCCTCGCTACGACCAGAGGTGGAAGCCACAGGCTGATTATCAAACGGCGCGACGCGGGTACCATCCTTATACACCGCGACCAAGGGTAGCGGAGGCCCCGTCATAAGCCCCTTGCCGACGCCATGGACGGGAGCAGACTGCACCTCCTCACCGAATAACTCATCATCGGTGTCTTCTACGCCTTCGGCCCCGAGGCTCACGGCCTCGCTGGACGTATCCCAGCCCGAGGACAACTCCCCGTCGAAGGCGTTGGGCTCATTACGGAACGGTGACTCGCTATCGGACATCTACAAAACAGAGAAAGGGAAACTAAGGCTCGTGCCATGCTACCCTACCGATACCTACATCACTACCTAAAGCCCCTAGACTACCGAAGGCAAACCTAAGTTACGATCGGCAAGCCTACGCCATAAGGATGTATATATATTAAAATAAAAGAGTGAGGATACCGAACGGTATCTTACCTTGGATATTGTTGGAAGCTTTGAATGCCGAGAACTCCTCAGAAAATCGCCTTGTTTGCCGTTAACACTCCTCAGAAATCGCCTGCGCAGAGCTCTCGCTTCAGTTCTCAAATGCAAAGTGAGTTTTGCGCCTGGAGCAACCTCTATTTATAGGGAGATGGCTGCAACGGTACTCCTCGGGAAACCAAACGGCTCATAATTGCAGCCGTCAGACGTCACTTCGCCAGCCACGTGTCGTTCAACGAGTGGCGATGTGGGCTGCACGCCGGGTACAGAAGACGAAGCGTCTCTGCACGCCCAGCGCAGAAGACGAAGCGTCTCCACGCGCCAGGCACGGGAAACGAGGCGTCTCTGCCCTCTCTCCACTGAGCATCGGCGACCTATCGGATCCCAGGGGAACCTTCCCCAAACGAACCTGCCGAACGGCAGGGCATCTGCGAACCTTCAGGGGAGAACCAAATTCCCTTCCGAAGAACCTTCGGAAGAGAACTTGGGGGACTACTGTTTATACCGCATATTAACTACCAATAACCACCTGACACGTGGACTGAATTGACAACATGACATCACAGGCCCTTCGGGATATCCCCTACCGAATCCTGTACATTACACTTTTTGACCTAGGACACGTGTCATGCTCTCGACCCGCTCCTACAGTCCCACATCGGAAATATGAACATAATGCACGCCTCCCCAGGCCTATATAAGGGGACCCCAATTCCCAAAAGAGGGAGACAGAAAAAACCAACGGTACGCTACCGCTTGATCTGTAGTCTAATCTTTACTAAATCCGTACTTACTTAAGCATCGGAGAGCCTTCGGCCGGTACCACACCGGTCCCCCCAAGGTCTTACCGAACGTTCCCTTTTGCAGGAACTTGATCTTCCGAAGACTAACTACCTTCCGAAGACACAATATCACTAAGTTGGGCGAACCACGTGTCGAACCACTTTTTCGCATCAACACAAGCACATAAAGAACACAAGAATTTATAGAAGTTTGGCATTGTGCCTATGTCCTCTTGGTGATCCCCGAGAAATTCAATAGTAAGAAAGAACCCCTTTGGTTACAATGAAGAACCCCCTTTGCTCTCTCACAAACTCTAGCTCTCTTTTCTATCACATTTGACTCAAACCCAATTTGATGCATTGGTTTTCTAACGTTATTAAAACCTAGTGCTAAAGTGCCTATTTATATGTCATAGGGATTTAGTACAATTATACAAGAAACAGGAAACTTAAAGGACTCCAAAACTAGGAAGAAAACTATCCTAATTCTCCAAGGATCCACGCTGGATTCGCGCCTCCCGCTCGAGTGCCTTGCGCCCGCTTGAGTGCTAGTGCTGGGCGAAAAACCACCATTCTGCCACTCGAGCGCCTGCATATTTCGCTCGATCGCCAGAACCTAGTCAACTCTTCTGCATCTCTTTGACTGATTGCTTCTTCTGTTCCTTCCACATTTTTAAGTTGAGTCAACATCAACATCAACATCAACATCATGATCAAGGGCGATGTCGTTGATTGTTAGTTCCAAGGGTGACTTGGATGAGAACACTCGAGTGCGTTATGGTAAGAGGTAGTCAGTCTTGGGACTCACAAGGAATTTGAAGAAAGGAAGGTTTGGGATTAGTGATCAATGAATAAACCACCAGACCATGTCAGACACGCAAAGGGTTTAGGCGGTGGGATATTTTGAGTCGAGCTTATTTGGGCCACATTTTCTTCTATAAATAGAAGGAGCAATTTCAAAATCAAACACACAACACAACACATATCAAAAAACTAGTCGAAATGTTGCTCAAATGCACTCTCAACTTTATATTTTATTTTCTTAGAACTTTCATGTAATCATATACACAAGTTATTTGTCACTACCCCGACCCGCTCTCTCCTTTTGTGAGTCCCAAAGAAAAAACTCCACAGAGGGGGGAGAAGGAAGAAGCGTCACTGCTCGTCCTCCCTTATTCTCTCCTTGCCTTTTTCTTTGGGTTTGATAAATAAGTCTGCTTAAGTGTTTTGAATAAGAAGCTCTTTATAGTGATTTCTTCTTAACCATGCTCAGATTGGAGTTCCCCATCATCCATTTTAGGTGTTCTCAAACAAATCCTTCTCCCAAAATCGTTCTCTAACACTGCTTATGGTCTCTAAATTTGGGTCTACATCGTCTTTGACGGATATTGCTATAAATCACCCAATTGTTATTTGTCAATGTAGTTGTTTTCATTTATTTGTTAACTCTTATGCGTAGTTAGTTCGCTGGAAACCATGTTTTCCTCATATCTGTTATGAACACTATGTTGGGTGTGGCAGCAACAACGCTTCTTTAGGTAGTGGTGGTAGGGTTCGTTTAGGCTTATGGGTTGCTTTAGGGTTTCGGTTATATTGGGTACGT
The DNA here is from genome assembly GCF_902201215.1 of Prunus dulcis. Classification (NCBI taxonomy): domain Eukaryota; kingdom Viridiplantae; phylum Streptophyta; class Magnoliopsida; order Rosales; family Rosaceae; genus Prunus; species Prunus dulcis. Next base: position 2 of record NW_023010615.1, on the reverse strand, counting down.
GG
>NW_023010614.1:0-6028 GCF_902201215.1 Prunus dulcis | reverse complement strand
TGGGCCAGTATATTTTAGGTGGATGTATCCGTTTGAAAGATATATGAAAGTGCTGAAGGGGTATGTTGAGAATCGTACTCGTCCCGAAGGTTGCATTGCTGAGCGGTATATAGCTGAAGAAGCGGTAGAGTTTTGTACTCAGCATTTATCTGATGTTAATACAGTTGGAGTGCCTTCAAGCCAAAAGATGGGAGTTTCAAAGCCATTATCAGGTTGCACAGTGAGCGTAGTTGATCGGGACCTGTTGAATCAAGCACATCTATATGTCTTGGAGAATACGGAGGAAGTCCTACCTTATATCGAGTACGTATGCGTTTTATTCTTTAAGTTTCCATTTTAAATTATTTCTTATGTTTATCTTATATATTTGGGACCGTAATGCTTGAATTTTTCGTGTCATGTAGGCAACATATGATCCACATCAAGACTGCTTATCCAAAATTTAGAAAGAGAACAAAGTGGCTGCGGGATAAGCACAATAGCACTTTCATTCAATGGCTACGCTTCAAGGTATATGTTGTTGAATAACATATTTCTCTTTTAATTTTCTTCTTATTTCTATGTTAGATTGAATTAAGATTTGATTAATTTGCAGGTTCAAAGTGAACTTGAGGAAGACAATCATGGTGTATCAGAAAATTTAAGGTGGCTAGCAGCTGGTCCAAACATGGCAGTGCCATTATATAGGAGCTATCTTATTAAAGGTATTAAATTCAATATCAAGGCACAAGATGATGTGCGGACAACTCAAAAATAGTGGAGTTTATTTACTTGCACAAACCATGCAAGTTGCTAGTGCCAAGGATAAAAACCCAATTCTCTCAAATATGGGTTTCTATGGTGTCATTCAAGAAATTTGGGACCTTGACTACCAAAAGTTTACAATCCCAGTCTTTAGGTGTGATTGGATAGATAGTTCTGGTCTTGTAGTTGACGAACTTGGATTTACCCTTGTAGATTTGAGTAAAATTGGACATAGGAATGACCAATTTGTTTTGGCTTCTCAAGTCAAAAAAATATTTTTTGTTGACGACCCGATGCATCGTGGTTGGTCGGTAGTTTTATCAATGCCTAATAGAGAATATAATGATGTTATTGGTGATGAAGTCTTAGGTGATGTGATAATTGAGTGTGAGCCATTTACTAGAGGGATGCCAAATGTTGACACATTTGATGAACTGGTGGGTGAGTTAGGTGGTCAAAATATTTGAGATGGGTGTGAAGATATATGGATTGAATGATGCTTATGTAATTGGCAGTGTATGACATTCATTTTATAATATATTGTAATTTGATTTCTTCACTTTCATTATACGGGTTTTGGCCACAAAACAATCAGTGCAAAAAATACTGGATCCAGATTACATCATTATATTCTGCATAAAAAAACAACGTCTGTTCAAATAAAACACGACGTTATGGTTAACCATTTATTCAGCATATTTACCGACGTCTTAAAGCAACGTAACAATGAAGAACCACGGCGCTATTGTGAAGCAATTATCCAGGATATCACGTCGGGGAAGGATTAAGAACCGCCATGTAATCCAAAATAACACGACTCCAATCCCATAATACCGACGTCTAAAAATGAGATAAATTATCTGAACATTAATTTGGAACCGACGTGGTTTAATAAATGCGTCGTAAATAATGGCGTTGTTTAGAAGTTCAACGTCGTCTACATTAATAAGTACGTCGTGAGTAATGAATACATATAAATACAACGTCGACTATATAAATACCACGACGTTGTTTCGCATTTCAACGTCAACTACATAAATACATACGTCGTAAATAATGACACTGACACCTATATCCACGTCATCATTTTTAGAAAAATCGAAGTGGAAAACTTATTTCACGACGGTCGTTTGTAAATAAGCGACGTAGTAGTTTTCAATAACGTCGTCTTCTCATGTATTTAAAGATGTCATATTTTTTCTTGTCGTGAAAATTATATTTAACGGCGTAGTGTTTTAGTTATCGTCGTTGTATGTCAATCTTGCGGCCTTGTTCTTCTAATATTTGTCATATTTTTCCTTTTTAACGACGGTGATTTGTTTGTGTTGGTCGTCTATTCTCATCCTCGACTATTTTTTAAAACTTATGCAGACTAAACACGTCTGTTTTTATTTTTTTTCGGCGTTGTTTTATTTAACAACGTCTAATATTTATCGTCGTTGTTTGTTTCTGAAAATAGGACGTACAAATTTTGTAATACGACTCTCATATATTAGTAACCGACGTTGTTTGTTTTTCAACGTCTATTATATAAATACATACGTCGTAAATAATGACACCGACAACTATTTCCACGTCATCTTTTATAGAAAAATCGAAGTGGAAAATGTATTATACGACGGCTGTTTTTATCTAGGCGACGTAGTAGGAATAAATAACGTCGTCTTCTAATGTCCTTAAAGGCGTCATATTTTTTGTTGTCGTGAAAATGATATTTAACGGCGTATTATTTTAATTTTCGTCGTTGTATGTCTATTTTGCGGCCTTGTTCTGTTAATATGTGTCATATTTTTCTTTTTTAACGACGGTTTGTTTAGAGAGTTGGTCGTATATTCTCATCCCCGACTGCTTTTTTCGATCTTTTTGCAGTACAAAGACGTCGTTTTTTATTTGTTGATGACGTTGTATATTTTAACAACGAAGGTGATTTAGCGTCGTGGTTTATTAGGGAAAAGATGACGGTGGATTCCACGACCGCTGAAAAACTGAATACACGACGGTGATTTACCGTCGTCTTTTTGCTTTTTTGTAGTAGTGTGTATCTGTGCTTTCAGTTGTTTATTTTTTATTTTTTATCTGTTGAAAATTTGCACTTTCAAATTTTGGTTCATGCATTCTGGAATCTGGATGACAATGAATATTGAGTTTGATTTTAAAAATATACATATATATTTAAATGACCAGTTTTTTTTGGAGTTAATTTAGGGAATTCTTGTCCTTGGTCATGTGTGATGTGTGTGCATTAATTTTCTAAAAGTGTAGGGTTAGGAGAACAGAAAGTGATTTATAAATTTTGGTATTTAATTTTAGATTAAATTTATATATACTAAAACCTGATATAACGAGCCACTATTCCTAAGAGCAGTTCCAACCTCATGCCAAATTTTGTGAAAGATCAGGTTCGACTCGTACGGAAATGGCATTGGCTAGTAGGTGGAAAATTTTGAATAAAAAGTCAGGGAAATGGAGATGCGTTGGCAAAAGTGAAGGACAACCATCGAAGTGGCGAAAATCTTAGCAATGGGGTAAATTATTGGGAAATAGCTCTAAATGCCACCATTTTCATAATTGTAACTGAAAATACCACCCTTTTTTTAAAAATTTGGAACTATAACCTATAAATATATATTTATTGTCCCCTTATTGCACACATATCACTTTTGCTGAAGTTCTCTATCAGTTTTGCTGAAGTTTTCTCTCAGCTCTCTCTCTTGGCTCCGTCTCTCAGTTTCTCTTCACTCTCTCGTCGCTTTGCTCTCACTCTCTCATCTCTTGTCGATCAGCTCTCACTCTCTTGTCGCTCAGCTCTCAATCTCTCGTCGCTCAGCTCTGACTCTCTTTTCTCTCTTCCTCTCCCAGCGAAATCTGTTCATCGAAGCTCAACTCCATCGTTCACCTTGAACAGGTACTGTTCATCGTCATTTTCTTACACTTTTAAGGGTTTCTCTGAAGTTGGTTTAGGGTTTATGCATTTCTATGAAATTGGTTAAGGGGTTTGTTCAAAATTGGTTGAAGGTTTAGGGGTTTCTCTGAAATTGGTTTAGGGGTTTCACTGAAATTGGTTTTGGGGTTTCTCTGAAATGATCTTAGTATGATGATTCCTTGTTTGAAACAGTGAATGGGTTTGTTCTTTGTGGACTGATGCTTGCACTGCTGTTGTTTTGTTGTTGCTATTGATGTCGTATTGTTGTTTTTTTGCTAGTGTATTGCTAATGTAGTGATGTTGTGTTGGCATTTTAGTGCTGTTGTATTTTTAGTTTATTATGGTTTTATTATGGTTTTTGTAGCAGTTATTGATTGGTATTTGGTGGCTTACTATGGGTCTTTATGACCATTGCATTTAACCTTCTTACAAGTCTAATCGGTATGTATTTTCTTTGTTGAAGATGATATCTAAAGTCTAAGACAATTAACCTGTGTATATCATTTTGAACTTGTAAACTCCCAACCATATCATACTTTTTGTTTGAGAATAATGCTTGTTAATTTGACATATTTTTTATAACTCTGTTTACTAACTTTAGGGCTTGAATATTGGATATGGATAAGTTTTCTTTAGAACTATATGTGGTGTAATATGAGTTCTTTAAAAGTTTGCTCTTTTGTGCTTGATCATTGTCTGCTTAAAAGAAAGCTGGAAATGAGTGAAGATGGGAACCTACCACCAGCAGGTGTGGTTTAGAGAAATGGGGACATTGATTTTGCTATAAGCTAACTCTTTAAGCTTTTGCTTTTCTTGTTTGTGTATGGATACTTAGAGAACTTTGTTTCTGAGGAGAACTTATAATTTTGTAATTGTACATGTCTTACAAACATTTTATACAATTTTGATGGTTTATTTATTAATTTATCTTTGATATCGATAAAGTAGAGAATACATACAGACCTCTTATTTTGTTAAGAAAAAACTGAAGGGATGGTGCCAATTTCATTCATTTTCTTACATTTGAAAGGAGGGCCATAGTGGAGTCATTATTGTGGTTGCCACTAATTCATAGGATGTTCCATTACATTATACCTTGAAGTCAATCAATTCTTTCCCGATGTCTTCTTGTTTTTTAAAACTCTTTCTAGTCAGATAGATTTCTATCGTTAGTCTTGAATTGTTCTCAATTAGGCTTGTGCTACCGCACATTCCCATTCTAGCTGAAGCTGTCTCATGATTATCTGGTGTGTTGAGATGTGTCTTTAGATATTATATTATGCAGGAGTGGTAGAGTACTGGGTGTCTTGAGATGTGGCTTTGAGCTATTGAATTAGTAGGTCAGTTGTAAATAGCTGGGGTTTTGTTTATGCTCTGTATTTTTTGTTTATTTTTCACTTAATATCCTATAATAGGCTATTGATAAGTGCTGATTGTTTATTGCTTGTTATTGTCTAGATTGCAACGGACTGAATTTTTTTTTTATAATATTGGCATGCAGGGAAATATGGTTGCTCAAATTAAGTGGATGATTGCAGCGGAAGAAAAGTTCCAAGGAAAAGCATTGTCCCTATCCCATACGAAGACTGCAATCAGTACGATAAAGGAGAAATTCAGTGAACAACAGCTACAAAGGTTTGAAGAGAGTTGTTTTGGTCATCTCCTACTGATTGAGGACCTTAAGTGGACTTCGCCAATTGTCCACGGCTTGCTGCTGAGGAAAGTTGATCCAAAGACAGTTTCCCAACTGAACGGGATCAAATTCATCGTTGGCAATAAGGTGATCCAATTCACGGCGCAGCAATTTTGCATCGTGACAGGGCTAAGGTTTGGAAACCTTCCCTTTATTCCGATTCCCACTAATGAGAACTGCTCATTGAAAAGGAAGTACTTTGGCAACGATAAAACTGTCAACCTTTTGGAATTAGAAAAGGCCTTCCTCGAATGCGCTGATGCGGACGATGTATTGAAGCTCGGATTTGTATACTTTGCTGTGTTTGTGCTGTTGGGCAATGAAAAACATGTCCACATTGACATGCGATATTTGAAGTTGGCGGAAGACCTTGAAGAGTTTGGGAAGTATCCATGGGGTGCTGTGTGTTATGCCAAGACAAATGCGTCACTTATGAGGGCACTTTGTGCAGATTACCAGCGAGTGAAAGTGCCCAAAAAAGCTGCAAAAACAAAAATATTTGAAAAGAAAGAAAAAACAACGGCAACTGGTAGACCAAGAGAGTAGCACCTCAAAGGTTTTGCCTATGCACTTCAGGTGAGCAAATTTCCATTCATGTTGAAGTTAAATTTCATTTGTTTACAGTGATTCACATTTTATTCCTCAAANTGCAATGAAAGCAAGAGGAA
>NW_023010613.1:0-6048 GCF_902201215.1 Prunus dulcis | reverse complement strand
CTCCCTTACTTTTCTATCTTATCTTTTAGTGGTGGTGTTATGATATCATTGGCCAAAGGGGGATGAGTCACATTATGCCCTTACTTTTCTATCTTATCTTTTGGTGGTTTAAAATATTTTATATATAAATATTATTTGGTTGCATCTGTAGCCTCTCCTATAAGTATCAAGTTCCCTTACTTTAATCATTCATTCCAATCCTTTAAGATATATTTCTTCCATTAAGTAGTGTTTTTGAGAGAGAGAGAGAGAGAGAGAGAGAGAGAGAGAAGGAAGAAAAAGAAACAAGATGAAGAACGTGTGTGTTTGTCTTGCAATATTTTATACTTATCATGGTGAGTGGGTTATGTAGTGTGTTCTAAAAGTTCTTATTTTGTGATAAATGTGAAAATCATAGATTATCATGGATTTGTTCTATTTACAAATCTCTCTCTATTTTCAAGTCAAGCATGTCTAATTTGTGCAATATTTCACACAATATATATTATTTGGAGTTTTTATGAAGTATGTATTTTTCATGGAACATGAGAACTTCAGTGAACGGGTATCCGAAGGATAAATGTACTAGACAGGGACATAGGGCAGTGAGGCCGATAGGGGTCACGTACTGGGTACAATTTGTGAAGGATAACCAAGATATGAAGTAATGATGTGATATGATTTGGATTGTGTATCTTTTTATTAGATTTTTCTAGAGTGTGTAAAATGGCATTGCTTGACTGGCATATTACATAATATACTCACTAAGCGGTGGTTTGCTCATCTCTCACCTATTTTGTTTTTAGATCAATTAGTGGACGAGACAAAGCCGAAACAAGAGAAGTTGGATTAGTTTAGAGTGATAAACTTTTATTTATATCTTGTACGCTTGTAAGATTATTATTATAATATATATATATATATAATGGTAATGTATTTTAACCCATATTTCAGTCTTTTTATTTATTTATTTCAATTCACGCACCTTGATTATGGAATATTCTTTATTTCCGGATTGGGGCGTGACAATTTCCTTTTTTTGTTTTGTTTTGTTTTGTTTTTTTAAAATCCTTGTTTTAAAAAAAAAAAGGAAAAGAAAGCCTTATTGTTAAAATCCCTGTAGTTTAAGCCTTTTATCCTTTTTTATGCAGGCCTTAGATAGAATGTTGTTAGAGCCCATGAATTGGCCGTCCAGGTTTCCTTTTTTTTTTATTTATTTATAATTTTTTATTAATATTTTTTATTTATAAAAATTAAATTAAATTAAATTAAATTAAATTTTAATTTTTTAAAGCCTAGTCCAAAATGATGTTGTTTAGACTAGGATTTAAAATTTATTAAAAAAAAAAAAGGAGCTAACAAAACAGTAACAAACTTCGTTTAGCCTTTTCGTCGAACACTTAGAGCGCGCCACCTAGTCTGAGCAGAGGGGCAATATGCAACACCTACAATGTGTACACTATATCTTTTAGTGCCCTATTTTTGTCAAGTTCAAATTGAATGGTTCAATAAAGAATTTGAAAGCTTAGTATGATCTTATTAATTCTAATGAGACAAAATGCTTTAATTTTCATGATGTCAATCCTAGTTTAAGATAAAAGTAATAAATTTTCATAAGATTCATTTTTAGGTATAATATTTTTTTTATATAAATATATTGGCTATTGGTCTCGGTTTAGTAAAAGAGTTTGGTTATTATATTTTTGTTTTCTTAAGTTATGTAGTAATCTATTGTTTTCGAGAAAACTCTTTATCCATCACTTTTGACCCAAAAAAAAGAAGGTGTGTAACAAAAAGATTTAAAAGACTTAGAAAAAAAAATTTAAAAAGCCTGGCTTCTTTAGGCCCACGACGAACTGGCCCTATGGACGGTCCCGAGCCAAGCCCTTTGAAACCTCGGCATGCATGGCCTGAAAAATTGAAAAAGCTCCAAAGATCAAGCTTGAACCCAAATATTTCGGGTCCGCCTAGCCCAATGACGAACCCTAGTTCAACCTGTTCTCCCTCTCCGTATCCCTATCCTTATTTCTTCAACAACCATGAAAAAAAATAATAATAAAAAGAGAAAAAAAAAACCTGCAAGTCACCCTCCCCCTTCGTCTCTCCCTCCTTCCCCTTCCACCTTCCACTCCCATTCCCCCTATGATATCTCTCTCCCCAACTCTCTCTGCACTCTCTCCTTTCATAGTGGAAAAGAAAAATCAAAATCAAAACCACGCCACTGTAGCTTGAATCGGCGGAGTGTGGTGGTTAATCGAAGCATGGGTGGAGAGGGAAGTATAAGGTTGGCTGAGGGGAATAGAACCTGACCAAAATCATGGCCAGTGGTGGCCTGCTGGGAGCAATGTCTATGAAAAAATGACAAGGAAGGGGTTGACAAGAGAGAGGGAGGCGAGGGGAGGTGCATTGGGGAGAGGATGAGGGGGAGAAAGTGTTTTCTTTAGTAATTTTTATATATTAGTTTTGAACAATTTAAATAATTAATTAGTCCATGTGGCAAAAATATGGGTGACTCCATGTGGCAACATTATTTAACGGAAAAGATGACATTCAAACTAACAGAGATATGAAAGTGATATGAAAGTAAACATTATGTATGTGACTAAAATGAAAAAAACTTGATGTATGGAAGGCTGAAACTCGATAAACTTCAACGCAGTAAAATCAAAATTATCTGAACAAATAAGAAAACAAAATAGTAGAAAAACATGAATAGATACATAATCAAAGTTTTGAAAGTAAAGGTTTTAATGTTGGAAATTAAATTGAGAATAGATAGAAAATTTGGCTTTGAGGCACGTTACTACATTTTCCTTAAAGTGATATTTGCCCCGTCTCAATAGATTTTGCTAATAGATTCTAGACAAATCACTTCCAAAATACAACAAAGATTGAAATTATAGAGTTTAGCAAAAACTGAAATTCCCTTAGAGTTTCTACAAGGAAATTGTATGATGTATTGAGAAGAAGAGTTAGAGTTTCTGCTGTGTTTAGAAGTCCCAAGTTGTGGGGTTTTTATAGATTCTAGTGAGAGTCAAAAGTACCGATTTGATTTTGGTGAAAAGGTGCCAAAACACTCTTTCGGTGGGAAGATGCCTCTTATTGAATATAACTGTCAATACCCAATGTTCACAACTGTTGGAATACTTTTCAAAGAATAACTTTGTTTCACAATGCACCTACCGACTTATCACTAATATATGCAATATGTATATATATATATATATATTTATATATTTATATATTTATATGTATTTTTTTGAAATCTCTAACAATTCCTTCCAATTTCAAAATATATCATTATATAAACTGGAAATATCATTCAAACCAATTATAAACATATATTATAGTACCAACAATTCTCATCCAAATTGTAATATACTTTAGGCTTATTTGTTCATATACCTCCTGTGGTTTACAAAGTGTCTCAGATTGCCCCTTGACTTTTGTAATGGCTCAAATTGCTCCCTTAACTCCCATTCCATTACTAAGGTTGCCCCATACTGTGAATTTTCAACGAAAAATCGTTATCTCAGTTGATGCGGCAGGGGTACTCGAGTAATTTCATAAAAGTGGCAAATATTGATCAGAAATTGGCATCCAACGTGGCTATTGGTGGGACCCATGAGAGAGTATGTTATAATGGGTGGGGTTTTCGAAAATTTCAAACCATTCAAGCTCACCAAATTTCCCCCAATTTTTTCCAAAATCACAACCCTAGGTTCCCCCTGCAACAAAACAACTGGAGATCCCTAAAATTGGCATAGTCGTTGCTCGAAATTGGGGTCTCCTTGCTGGCAATTGGGGGCATTTTGGCGAATCTATGTTTTGGTTCAATTGAAAAAGTTGAAAAAGATATGGAAGTGAGAGAAGCAAGGTAGGCAAGGTAGGCTTCACGATGTTATTGTGGAAATGTGGCAAGAATTATAACTTCTTGGACTGATTCAAACTCAGGAAGACTATTTCAAGTTTGTCCACTCTCAAAGGTAAGGTTCTTGGATCAATTCAAATCTAGGTTTGTTGTTAATGGGTTGAAACAATGAATTTTTTGTGGTGGGTTGATGCAGGGAAGAGTTAACAAAGGATGTGGTTTTTGGGAGTGGGTTGATGATGAAATGTATGATCGTTCCAAGATGGTGATACCTTGCTGAGGAAAATTGATAGGTTGGAAGAGGAGAATGCAAAGATTTATGGATGTAAGAGGTGTTGTAATGTGTTAATGGATGTAATATGGTTGTATTTGGCAATGTAATAGGTGTTGTAATATGTTAATTTTGCAATGTAATAGGTGTTGTAATATGTTAACTGTGTTTTGGTATGAATTGGATATGAAGTTTGCAAGTTTGGAGCTTTTTTTTAAAATTATATATATAAAGTATAAGTCTTAAGGATTACATATACCATATGCATGATTACACAAAAGAGACAACATAAAAGTGGCAATATAAAAATTTTATGTGTAAAATATAAAGTCTCCAATTCAAATATAACACAAAAGAGGCAACATAAAAGTTTTCATTTGCATTTCAATTCAAAAGTTGAAAAACATCAACCATCTGCAGGATTTCACCTCATGATCTATCCAAAATGTGTCCAAAATCACCGCATATCTATCCAAAATATGTCCAAAAAACTAGTGTCGAATTGTGAATCTTTACATGACCAAAAAACTTGCAACCCAAACCTGCCTAGAGTAAAATAACAAAAAAAGCAACCCCCAAGTTTATAAGAAAATAAGCAACCCAATCATGTCCTTATTCAACTCCCATTCTTCATCATGGGTGAAAAATTGGGTTCTTCACAAAGTGCTTCCTTTGTAAAGATGCTTGTGACTTCTTTCTCTGCCTTTGATGTCCCCTAGATTTGGTACAGTAGGTGCACTTATTGAAGCTTCACTTTGTTGTGCGGGAACCAAGCATTGGGAGCTATCTCCTTGCTTCTTTCCCTGCCTAGTTTGATATCCTTCTGAATTTGGTATACTAGGTGCACTTGTTGAAGTTTTAGTTTGTTGTGAGGGAACCAAGCCTTAGGAACCATCTCCTTGCTTCTTTTTCCTAAACTGCCTTGTATGTTGGCCATTAGGTTTATCTATATTGGCCCTCCTTCTCACCTGAAAAATAAGAATTTCTAACCATAGGTCAAATGGAAAAGTCTAAAAATAAGAACCTTAACTATAGGTCAAAATAAGAGCTTACATGAAGCTTTGTTTTGCTGATTTCTTCTTGGGGGCTTTAAGAAAGGGTTTTTAGATTCTCGAGACGGGTGAAAATTGAGTAAATACAATTGAGGAGCTTACAATTTATTTATAAAAAAAAAAAAAAAAGTTTTGTAGCACAGTAAGAAAAAGCCTTCATCATACCTTACAACCTCTTCGATTATGTCCTTCTCCCCCACAATTGCCACATTTTAGTGGAATTCCATACTTTGGCAGCTAGTATGGATTCTTTGGCTTTTTAGGTTCATCAGCAGCTTTATTCCTTGCCTTCTTAATTCTACCAGGTTGCTTGTGGTATTTTGGAGGCTTCAATGGAGGTAGCCCAGTCTTCACCCATTGATTTTGACTCAACATTGGCATAACCATAGGTTCATAGGCTTTCATGAAAGTTTCTTTCTTGTACCAATCAGCCATATAGTCCTCACGGGCTCCATAATACCTACTAATGACAGCATAAGCATGTTCACAGGGTAGCCTAGTCAAATCCCAACCTCTACATGAACAAGAGTGGGCATTCAAATCAACAGCAAGTGTCCTCCTACTTTAGTGCATAACCTGGAATATGTTGATTCCAGCAGCCTTGGGAATGTACCACTGACCATTTCCTTTGCTTTTTTCTAAATTACCTTTAATCCTTTGCCCCATCTGTTCATGTCACATGTCACATGTAACCTTTCCTGTAGCCATCAATAGCATAATGTACAACCTAATTCTTGGAAGAGGTCTTGAAATGTGTCCTACTTCAATTCCTAGGATCTTTTTCTGGTAGCCAATTATGGGCAGCTCCAGACATGTTCAACATCTTATTCATCTCTTTATTAAATCAAGGCACTATTGTGGTCCTTGTAATAGAT
>NW_023010612.1:0-6083 GCF_902201215.1 Prunus dulcis | reverse complement strand
TTAATTATGGAATTAATATTGACATATAGAAATATTGGATGGGCTTTTAAATATGATTTAAAAGAAAATGGACAAAATAGCCCAAAAGGCTATTGGGCTCAAGGGATAGGTGGCATAAGATGACATGACCCATGGACCAAATGGAGCCCCAATTACCCACCCAATTTCCTTTTGTATTGTACTATATAAGCTAAGTGTTGGAGAAAACCTAGCTAGGGTTTTTGGTTTCCTACTTTGGTTGATGAGTGATCATCTTTGTATCTCATCTTCCATAAATCAAAAATTGGTCAAATCGAGAAGTAGACTAGCATCCATTCTTCTTGATTGCATTCTTTTCATCTCTAGGAGCATTTGGTGTGGTGAGGTAGAGCACTCCATTCTTGGAGCCTTAAGGTGAAGGAGTCAAAATCAAGAGAAACAAAAGGCTTTTCCAACAAAGGTGTGTTCATTCTTGAGAAATCAAGAAAAGGTCATCAAGGGTAAAGATCTATTCCCTTTTTCCTTTTTCTATTTGTGTTCAAAGAGACTAGGCTAAGATACTTGGTTTAAAATGAAAAAGGGTTAGCTCAACTAGTATAAACAAAATGAATCCGCCATTTAGAATGTTTTTGTTGTATAGGTTGTGGCTAAAATTCATTTTCTAGCATTAGCTGCATGTTTCCTTCAAGCACCACTCTTCACTTGTTGTCTACTCGTTCTGTCATCCCATTCAATCCTTGGTGAAGAACTTTGAGGAGGTGCATATCTGTGTACCTATTTGGAGAGCTACAAGGTGGAGAATCAACATCAAAAGGAGAGCCAATAATAAAGGGACCACTCCCCCTACTTGAACACCATTCTTGGTTTCAAGATTCGCTCCAAGGGTATGAACATCTTATCTTTCTCTCAAATAGGATTTAGAGAGTCTTTGGCACACACTTTCATAGACTTATAAAGCTTGGGACCAAATAAGACTCGCATGAATCCCTAGTTTATTTAATGCTTCCGCTCTTACTTTGATTTCATATTAGATATGGCATGCTAGGTGATTTATACTCTCAAAGTTTGGTTGTAGAGTTTTTAGAAATCTCTGCACAACACCATTCCCACAATATTCCCTTCAGGATGGATAGTGCCGATGTCGACGTTGCCGCCGAGGCCAATGGACACGGCGGGGGAGCATTTCGGGACAGAACGAACGTCGACACTAAAGCTAGAGGCTATGGTGAGGGAGCAGATCAGGAGAGAAAAGACTTAATGTTGGTCTAACCAATTTTTTTTTTCTTTTTTCTCAAGAATGGTTGCCAGCTGTCAAGAAATTACTGGTTGGGGATACCTAGCGGGAATGCTTACCCTACCATCCCCGTGTTAGGAAAGTTTTTCTCCCTCTAATGGCTCCTTCATCCAACGACTCTGGTTCCCTCCTTTTTAATTTCAACAACCAAATTTCAATGAATTTCAAATCTGGCTATAACTAAAAAATTACCTAAAATGTCTAATCGGTCCTTTTGTTTTTTTAACATATACTGTATAACAAACCGATCCTAATTATATTTTTAATTATTAATTTATTGGAGAAAAAGACTAAAATACCCTTGGAATATTTTATTAGGTTTAAAGTTGACTTTTTGACCGGGAAGGAATTTGAGAATTTTGTTTCAACCATTGTGTAAAGCATGTCGATACAAGTCCGTAGAGACGTAGTAGGCTCAAATCCGAGTTGTATCGAGGAAGATACGATTAAAATACCTTTGAGGGAAAAACTGTAATTTTCCAAAAATCAGATTTTTTAAATATGATTTCCTCTCTCTCTCTCTCTCTCTCTCTCTCTCTCTCTCTCTCTCTCTCTCTCACCTCCTCATGTGATACCCTCTCTCCTCTCACTCTCTCTCTCCCCGACGGCTCCCTCTCTCACTCTCTCTTCGAATTCTGGCCAACTGGCGACGGCAAGCCCTAAGACCGGTGCTAAAAGGACTGGCCCTGCTTCGCCGTCAAACCCCAGTCGTCTCACTCAGCCAGCCACCGCGACTCGCCAAAAAATGTGAAAATCCACCTCGTTTTTGACAGAAATTTCTCCGACTTCGTTCTCCGGCCTCCGGCTACCAAATCCAACAATCAACATATGGATTTCCACCTATTTTTTATGCTCTAGCTAGTGGTTGGGTAGGATTTGATTAATTTGTAGCCTAGGTAATTCGATTTCGATTCAAAGTTTTGGCCGGTTTTTGAATTGAAATTTCGGCCACTTCCGGCCATTTTTCGGGGTATGTCCAAGAACAAAAGTGGCTCCAATCAATGTCCTGAACCTAGGGCAGGAAGCTTGGCCCTTGATTTTGAGATTTTCAAGCGATCGAAATCGCTTTGGACACTCATGCGCTGCCTGTGCGAGGGCACTGTAGCAAAGGGGCATTGTGTCCCAATGCGATCCCATAGTTGTCACAAGCGCGTAGGTGTGCTCGGATTCCAATTCGGATATCGTTTGAGCCATGAACGTATTTTGCATATTGTGCAATTGTGATCAATCCAATCGTCCGATTCGGACCAAACTTGCAAGACATCATTATTAAAATATGTAGAACCAATACAAACTCTCGGATTGTCAATTGGAGGTCGTGGACCCCACAGGGTCCCGAGTTGACCAATATAGAAGTTTATCGCTTAGCGAGTCTCGGGTCTTTTCAGACCATTCTATCCGTCTGAAAAGCTTATGTGGGCATAGGAATGACTTTAAACTTGATGCACGCACTTCTAGGAGCCTGGGGTTAGGGTTTTTAATTAAATATTAATGTTGAGCAATTTAATTAATAAAATATTTATTATGGCTCAAATAGGTACTCGGGCTCAAGTAGACCACAGGAGGGACCCTCGAAGGGTCAGGCTAGCTTGGATGCTCAATGAGTGGACTTTTGTTTTATAAATAATTTTTATGCAATTGAATTTCATTATTTGATCTTGAATAAGTTTTATTGACTATGGCTTTCTTAGCATGATTTGTTGGATTTAAATATTTTTATTTATATGCTGCCAAGCTGAATATGCAAAAAGTGGTATTGAAAGTAAGAATTAAGATAATTTATTGGATTGAATGGCAGCAGGATTTCAGGATAATTAAGAGGTAGTTTTATAGATTCTAATTTTTTTTTCCAGAAAAATATATTTATTTTAAAAACCACCATGGATACCTAAGGTTGCCTTCAGAATAGATGTTGCCTTTCGGAATAAAATTTGCCTTTGGATAGAATTGGTTGCCATGGACATCATAGTTGCCTTCGGTTTTGTTAGCAGGCTTGACACGCCCGAACCGTGCGGAGCGAGGAATGCGGATCAGGTTGATCAAATGTCTCCTAAGTCCAACGAGGATTGCGGCTCAGGTTACTTTGTGTTCCCAAGGCCTGCGAGGATGTGTCACTTTAGTGGCACAAGGAATTGACGAAAAATAGAGGAATTGACAGAAAATAAAGGAATTGACGGAAATATAATGGGTATACCTAGGTGGTAGAGAAATCTTTATCTTTCAATATTTAATTGATCAATGATTTTTGTAAGCGGGTGAATTATTATATAAATATAAATATGCATGCCTGATTTCTGTACATGTATAGTATGAGAATCATATTAATTTTCTAAATGTTTTGACGGAGGGTTTAGTATGTTCATATGCTATTTTCTAAACTTTTATTTTTGTTCACTCATATTTTTGACTGTTTTGCACCCCCGGCAATAGACGTGCACTAAAGAGCCATTACCGGGCAGATTCCACATTCCGCTCCACTCTCTCTCTTTTGTAGGATTTTCATTTGAAATCAAATTGTTCTGTTATATATTATTGAATTAGTTGCTCTGATGAATTTCCCTAGGACTTTGTGTGAGGCCTGAGGCCGTTTAATTTAGCAGAATTGTTTAGATGTAAATTAGAAGCATGCTGTCAGTTGAGATATTTATGTATATGCTTTGTTGACAGGTTGAAATTTTGGGAAATGATCAAATTACAGGGGAGACTTTGCCGAATTTTCAACAAAAGTCGAACTTGTAATAAAATCGAAATTTTAATTAGAATGGCAATTAGGTCATTTGTGCCCGGCACCCTCAAGGTGTCGGACACGCACAGGGTTCGGCTCGGATTCCAAACTGGAATTTGGGTAGGTTCCTGTCATACTGCCTACATCAGTTAGGTTGAATTCTCCTGTCCCTCAATACAATATCATTTGTACTAGCGTAAAAAATCCAAAATTAAACACCAAATGATTCAAAACTAAAATATGAGCTATGTAATCTTTTAGAATCATACCCTCTTTTAAGTTTAACTGTATCAAATCAAAGAGGGAAGGCCAACAAGATATGGAATAAATAAACGGTGTAGTTAAACAAACCTCAAAATTAACTGAGTACACTGTGTTACCAAACTATTATGAATTACTAATTTATCATAATATAAAATGACCACAAAGAATAAACTGAATTGTGAAACAAATGTAATTTTAATAAGTACACCATACTCACCATACTCACCCTGACAAAATTTAAGCAAAAAACCCTACTTCCAACCTAGTGTCAACTCTAACAATTTGTTTCATCATTATTTAGTATTTCATCAGATGCTTCAGACACGTCGAAGGAGTCATAAAAAAGTATTAACTTTGGTTTAGGTTACAAAAAAAATTAAAATACACACGGATTTGGTAAAATGGCAAGTCTTTGAATTTAGGTACATAATTCCTAAAAATGAATTTGGGCAGATATTTAAATACGAGATGAATCTATAAATGCTGCTAAATCTCAATTGCCATTAACATTACTCCCACCGCTCATATTGACATTGGAATCTAATTTAACACCTCCACCTCTCACTACACTGCCATGGCCATAGTTCCCCCACCAGACCCCAAAACATTAGTCTTGTTGCTTGCTCTGCAGGCCAATCCAGATTTTAC
This sequence comes from Prunus dulcis, assembly GCF_902201215.1. Lineage (NCBI taxonomy): Eukaryota > Viridiplantae > Streptophyta > Magnoliopsida > Rosales > Rosaceae > Prunus > Prunus dulcis. The sequence continues at coordinate 1,173 of NW_023010612.1, read as the reverse complement.
GATTTTCCTAGATAGGCATATCTTGCCGCTGGGAAACACTGTGGTCGTCAAGGCAATTGAAGTGGAAGATGATTGTAAACACGAATTTCCTGCGACAAATAAGACAAGAACACGTGTACAAAATAATATTGTATTAATGAAATTTAGGGTTACAATCTCTGTATTGAATCCTCTGATTCGATCTCAAAAGTGTTTAAAGAAAATTTGTGTTTGATACAAGGGTCGTAGAGACTTGATCTTGATCAAACGGGTAGCACAAAGCTTGTTTGGTGTTTGGGATTTTTATGGTGAAGGAACCGGCACGTATTTGTTGTGCTTGGTGGCTCTTCCAAAGTAGGGTGAAGAATGCAGAGAGTTTTCTGTTTCTTCTGAGTGCTAGGTTTTTTTCTCCGACCCTTTCTTTCGTCTTGAAGCCTCCTATTTATAGGCTTTTGTCGGATGCTTGACCTAAATAACTTTCCCTATTTAAAACCTTCATTTGTGGGATTCTGATTTGATTTAAATCAATTCCCATAATTTGGCAATTTAACCAGATTATCTTCAATTGATTAACCTGATTAATATTTGATTTAAATCAAAGTCAATCACAGAAGATTCTTTCCTTTAATTTTGTCTTCATCTTGAACCGTTTGATGCACTCCATCGGATGTCGCCATTTGTCATTTTTGACAACTAATCCAATTTTGATGAGTCACACGCCACATGGGTGAATTACGGGGCCCACGATTTAATCCACCGAACCCTAATTATTTTCTTGTCAATGGAATTTATTACACCAAAATTTCTTTGTCTACAAATTGCCCCCACTTCATGATGCATTGTAGACATGGGCCTTTTGACGTGTAGGAGGTGCAGCTTGAAGTGTTCCCTTTTTTTTTTTTTTTTTTTTTTTTGGGTGATATTATTAAGCTTAATAATATCCCAATATTGGTAAGATCTTGAGAAGCAAGATACAAGATCCCATACTTTCCTAAACTAGGAATGAGAAACCCTAGCATCACTAGGAGCTTTGATGGTCTTTGGTTTCTTTAAATTGCACTATGTTCATGAATATTGAGATCAACCAAATAGAACAGCAGAAAAACTCCTCTTGTTGGCAAGAAGGTCTACGACTTTGAAGTTTGCATCATCCGAATTCTCAGCAACCAAAGTGGTGAGAGTTGCTTGTTGGTA
>NW_023010611.1:0-6132 GCF_902201215.1 Prunus dulcis | reverse complement strand
GAGAAATTATACTGTGATACGGTACTATCACGTGGCAGTGCCATGTGGTAGTACGGACTAATAAAATTATGACATCTGGCATTACTGTTATTAGAGAGAGAGAGAGGAGTTTCATTAGAACGACTGTTAACGCCGTTTACTCTCTTCCTCTTTTTTTAATTTTTTTTTTCTATTTCTTTCAAAGCAAAGTAACCCTAACACGTGAATTGTCATTGGAGTCTGCACCAACATTCATAAAATACTTCTGAGAAAAAGAATACCTTTTTCAGCCAGAAAACTATGGATCTCTTTTTCTTAGGATCTCTGCTGATTTTGTTTCCCCATTTTTGCAGATCTTTTCTTCTTTTTTTCCAATTTTTTGCACTCTGTTTCCTTTTTTTTTCGTCGTTAGTTCCTCGATTTTGTTTCGGACGAAGAATTATGCGAGATCTCATCCCAGGCTCCAACTCCTCTTCTCCAAGTTTGAAAGTAAGGCTACCTTCCATTTCATAAGATTTTCTCACCAGATTTCCAACTAGACTCTCTGTATTCATTTATTTCTTGTAGTCTTTTGGTTTTAAGTTTCTTCAAATTTTTTTCGAATTAGAATCTTACTGCAATTTTTTGTTTTATATGTTTGGCATGGTTTGCTTCACTTTTGGGGTTTTGGTTTTGTTTCAATTTTTATTTGGAATGTCTTGATTTGTGAGATGGAAGGAGTTTAATTTAGATTTGTTTTTCATAGCATAACCTGCAGATTGAAAAATGATCTGGCACTATTGGGGTTTTATTTTTCTTGCATTTCCTTATTGCAACTGATACATGATTTTATTTCTCAGTTTCCAAGGTGATGAGTGAGTTAATTTGGTTTGGGTATGTTGTTAATGGAACGATTTGGTTAATTCTATATGTCCTAACAGATTTTTTTTTTTCTTTCATATGATTTGAGTAATTGCTCTGTTTATTCAAACACAAACAATTTGGGTAGCAAGAGCAACCCTTTCTCTGTTCTGTTGCTATTTTGTTGTACCTTACAAACAATTCGAGCATATTACTGCTTAATTGAGCTTGTTTCTCTAATGTTTTTAGGGTGCAAACTGTTGGATATCCCTCGTTAGTGGAGTGAAAAGGTGTAGCCGGTGTTGATTGGTAGCAATAATTCTTCTCTAGTTGCTGTTGTGATTGACAATATCAATTAGCTTTATGGATGGCTTGTGCTTTTAGCTGCCTTGTGTTTTCGATGTGCACTGTGTGCATGTTGTGTGCTTGTGTCGCACCAAAGAGAGAGAGAGAGAGCACGGCAGAGAGAAGAGAAATGTGAGGGAGTGGACTGCTTGTGAGACGCAAGCAAGCAGTCCCACGAACTTGAGGAGGATGTTTCAGCTGGAAGTTAGTGTGAGATCCCACATCGACCAAACGGAGAGGGGGCAATGTGCCTTATATGTGCACACTCGCATCTACCTAGCACGAGGCCTCCACATCGACCAAACGGAGAGGGGGCAATGTGCCTTATATGTGCACACTCGCATCTACCTAGCACGAGGCCTTTTGGGAGCTCACTGGCTTCGGAGTTGTAAGAACTCCGAAGTTAAGCGAGTGGGAGGCTGGAGCAATCCCAGGATGGGTGACCACCCTGGGAAGTTGCTTCGTGAGCTCCCAAAAACAAAACCGTGCGGACTGGTGAGAATGTAGTTAGGCCCAAAGCGGACAATATCGTGCTACGGCGGAGCCGGTCCGGGGTGTGACAATTTGGTATCAGAGCCACTCTGCCGTGGGGTGCGAGTGTGCCGACGAGGACGCCGGATCCCTTAAGGGGGGTGGATTGTGAGATCCCACATCGACCAAACGGAGAGGGGGTGATGTGCCTTATATGTGCACACTCGCATCTACCTAGCGCGAGGCCTTTTGGGAGCTCACTGGCTTCGGAGTTGTAAGAACTCCGAAGTTAAGCGAGTGGGAGGCTGGAGCAATCCCAGGATGGGTAACCACCCTGGGAAGTTGCTTCGTGAGCTCCCAGAAACAAAACCGTGCGGGCTGGTGAGAATGTAGCTAGGCCCCAAGCGGACAATATCGTGCTACGGCGGAGCCGGTCCGGGGTGTGACAGTTAGCTGGGTTCATCAAAGGTTCAAGGGAGGGTATATCTCTTGGGTGAGAGTGTTTTTCACGTGTATGAGATTAGAAGACGAACTTAATTGGGACTTCTTGTCATCTGTTTGTACCTTGTACTGACGAAAATTATGATACTGAAAATTATGTAAACACTTCACTAAATTTGTAATTGATTGCCCATCTATTTTCTTTTTTCAGTGTTATACCATTTCATCTCATTGGTGAAAGTGGCCCAACATATCATTACCACATTCTTTTGGCATACCAAAGCTTGATGGGTATTTTTTTGGGTACGCTTTTCAATTTATATGGTTTAGACCCATACTCTACTAAAATCTAAATGAGAAATTTTGTAAAGACTAGTAAAAATAAGAAAAAAAAAATTCTGCTTCCAGTGATTGTAGAACAAAAATATGATCATAATAGTTCATTGCAAGTTGTACAATAGAAAAAACACCAATAGAGTATATTCGAGTTTAAATCAAAATGAGTCTAGATTTCCAAGCATAAACAGCTCTTGCACCTGCACCCAAAATTATACACAAAGTTGAGTCAACGAATTAGATAACTTAAAATATAAGGAGGCATTACTTATATTGAGTAAATAATAATTATAACTATTTGTTCTTACGCAATACCTTATAAAATATGAGGAGGCATTACTTATGTAGATTATGTTGCTGCTCATAACCATAAGAATGTGAATCCTGCATTACAGATAGCTTCATCAACCAAATACTCCTAAGTAGGCATAAGGCATAAGCTATAGATGTATAATCACGATTGAATCATTACCTTATTCAGCTGTGTCATCAAATCACTACTTTGTAGCATACTTGTGAAAGAAAAATTGGATGGATATAATGTCCCTGTAGAATTGTAATCCTAAAAGAAAAAATATATATATTTCACCATTAAATTTTCTAGGTTCATAAATGAAAACACAAAACTTGATGTTTAAACTAACAAATTGGATTACTTGGTTAGATGGAGGCAAATATGCATGACCGTTGGTAGTTAACAAGCTTATAGCTGGATAGACCTATATAACAGTGGTAACATAACATATATATGATTAGTCGAATTTACTGTAAATAATAAGATAATTTCAAGAATCTTAAAACATACATGATTGTTAATATTTGTACTCATGGGTACACCATCTGGATGAAGAAAATTTGAACTGAGTGGTGCATGGGATGAGTTATATGAAGGGCCTATACTGCTTGGTTGCTTGGTTTTTCCTGCAAAAAAAAAAAAACAAAAAAATAATAATAAGCAACATTGTGGAGTATTAATAAGAAGAGACTAGTGGGATTTTATATAAATCAAAGAAAATATGAAACTTTCTTACTAGATGAAACAATATCTTTTGATGTCTTTCTTCTTCGTTTCTCCATAACACTTTTCAATCTGGCATTGCTTATACCTTTTGGCCTTACACAAGAGGGATTTTGTACTGGCGTCTCATCAAATGTGGTTGCATTACAATCATCAAGACTATCATGAATTTTTGCATTAACTTCTCCCTTTGACTTTATCATTTCTTTTTCAATCAATCCTGCTATCTCTCTCAATTTTTGCAGAGCAATTCTAGTAGTATTTTCTGTCTCTGATGCCTTAGTCAATACATCATAAGCTGTTCGCATCAAAGTATTTCGTCGCAATGTGACCGATGATTTACCCTTTGTTTGTAATAATTCACCATGCTCACTTGCCTCCAATCCTTTATTTGCATCTTTTGTCCATCGCTTCAATATATATTGTTTTGGTATTTGACTCCAACATTTCACATTTAGTACCCTTAGAGTGTGACGACACAATAAACCCATAGACTCGAACATTTTGCAGCTACATGAAATACTGCAATTTAATGAATTTAGTTGGACAATGTAAACTCTTTTATGACCTTCTTCATTCAGTTCAAATGAGTGTATTGTACCATCACTTCCAACTTCATGCATCATCACTCCCAAACTATCTACAAACTCCTTTTCAAATAATTTGAATATTTTTCTTGTGTAGACAGTAGCAGCATGATTCATAAGGCCACTGCTTTTGGCAATTCTAGAAGAGAGTCCTTGATTGCAACGAAAAGATTCTTCTAATTCACTTGAACGCATTTTTTCTGCTTGTTTATCATAGTGATGCACAAATTGAGTAAGACTCATTGTCTTAGTAGACATCTGATGAAAAACATTATTTGTGCTCTCACTTCTTTGTGAAGATTTTATCTTAGCAGTGAAAATATGTTGGCTAAATACTGTACACCATTTCGCACGAAGACTATACAATGTCTTCAACCACTGGTTGCCTGTAAGGTTGAATTTTGCCAATAAGTCATCCCAAGTAGACTGAAATTCCAATTCTGTTTCACAATATCCTTGAAGACACTTGTTGAACATATGGTTAAACTCAGGATTCCCATAATAACTTCCCAAATTTCTTGCAGCATTTTGAGATATATGCCACGAGCATAAACGATGACATACCCCAGGAAAAACTTTTTCAATGCCATTTGCCATTGCCTGACATTGATCAGTAAAAATAGTCTTCGGTTTTCGACCTCCCATTGATTCTAAAAATGTCTCAAATAACCAAATAAATGAATCAGTTTTCTCATCCAATAAAAAAGCACAACCGAATAGTACGTTTTTCCAATGGTGGTTGACGCCAACAAAAGGAGCGCATATCATGTTATACCTATTAGTTCGATATGTAGTATCAAATACTACCACATCCCCAAAACAATCATAGTCAATTCGTGACCTTCCATCTCTCCAAAAGAAGTTTGTCATTTGGTTTTCTTGATCCACTTGCACTGTGTAAAAGAACATAGGATCTTCAGCTTGTTTGCGCTTGAAAAGGTTTATCAAGCTTTGAGCATCACCTGCTTCAATCATGACCATTTTCTCCTTATTGACAACATTGTAGCAATCTCTTTTTGTAAAACCAACATTTTGAGACCCACCAACTTCTTCTGATAAATAAGAGTATGTATTTGTGGTCCTTATTCCTGCATCCATCATGGTTTTAATCACACCCAAATGCGCTTCTGACACTTTTCTATTTGATCTCAAAAATTGCCTCTCTTCTGGCATAGCAAGTTCATGGTTATGTTCATAAACAAAATGAGAAACTTTCCACATACCATTGTCATTCTGGAAGGCAAATCGAATTCTAGCTTCGCAACCTGTTCTCGTCTCTAATTTGTTTGCCATGCTCACTTCTGAAGGGTCACTATCTAGTCGAAAACCTTCTTTTGAACAAAAATAACTAAATTGCCTCAAAACTTTTTTTGTATTATATCTCTTTTGTCCCCTTCGAACACTAAATCCAGTTCTCGTAGCATAACTGTTGTAGAGATTATAAGCTTCCTCTTCAGTGGACACAACTTTTCCAAGCAAATCTTCTTCAAAATTTTCCGTACGATTGACAATCATTGGATTTTCTTCTTCACTTTCAATATCAATAACTGCTTGCACACGCCACAACATCATTTTAAAAACAAAACAAACAAAAATTAAGAGTATAATTGTTGATAAAATACTTATTAACAAGTACATCTCCGTGCTACTTTTTTTGTTAAAAAAAAAAATCATGCAAACAGCCAAGTTAACGAAATAGCTATGCAAAAAGTAATTAAACTATATATGTGCAACTAACTATGTGTGAATCTAGTTTCACTTTATCGGAATACTAAAAAGAACAATCTACATAAATCGAGAAAAAAAATTATAGCCTGCAATCGGAAACAACATGCAGAAATAAGGGGGAAAAAAAAAGCTGTATAAAGTAAAGGATTGTTTGATTGATTTACCATTATCCATTTTGGCAGAGGCTAGTCCTTTATTTTTTTGGGGCGGCTGCTTTTCTTGGCTGCAGAAGTATTTTATGAATGTTGGTGCAGACTCCAATGACAATTCACGTGTTAGGGTTATTTGCTTTGAAAGAAACAGAAAAAATAAAATAAAAAAGAGAGGAAGAGAGTAAACGGCGTTAACAGTTGTTCTAATGAAACTCCTCTCTCTCTCTCTAATAAC
>NW_023010610.1:0-6372 GCF_902201215.1 Prunus dulcis | reverse complement strand
CCTTGATGAGGATAGTTATTATAAATGTGATGAAGATGCATATATATGCTCTGGTGCCTATTTAGAGGAGTCAGATGACTTGGATACCCCTCCTAGGTTGGCTGGTGACAGTGCATGCCATGTTAGCTCTGAACCGGTACTCTCTATGCCCATTCCTCTTCTATACTTTGTGTCGCGGGTTGCCTGTTTTAGCTCATAACTCATGTTCCGCCTTTATTCTACAGGTTATCGATATTCTTAGGAGCATGGCATATTTTATACCGGACACCCGCTCTAACCTTGCTGTTGCCATTATCGATTCTACACGGGGTGCCTGAGAGGTATCCGCGTGTCGCACAAGGTGTGGAGATCATGCCCTCTATACCTGCCTTTTTCGAAACACCCAACACACTAGCTAAGATGGCCCTTGCTGTGCCACCTCAACCTGTAGCGCTAGCAACCCTCTGGGACGAGACGTTTGCGTCTCAAGGGACATCTCCTATCTTACTTATCATTTGGTGCCTTCTTTAAAGGAGCCTTGAGCCTTCCATTTCACCATCTCTTCCAGCAACTCTCCGAAGCGAGACCTTCATATTGCAAGGGATGTTGCCTCTTCCGCCCCACATTCGCTTACTTATTCGGAGAAGCTTGGAGCCTTGCACCTTAGCATCCCTTCCAGCAATTTCATAATGTGGCAGAGTTATTGATGATGATGGTCAGGTTGGTGATACTTCTGCATGAAATATTTCTGTAGAGTGTCCGTCCAGCATTTCTTGGCTAGATTGGAAGGATTCTTTTGCTGCATTCAAGGCCTTTTTCAATGGTGACGTCAAGGTCCTCATGTCTATTGCTGAACTTCTTCCGTTTTTCCATAGGTTTGAAGGTTATGCGACATTCCGGGGTGCCTTTGTGTATCCGGAAACAATTGAAGCTTTGAGTAGATTCTTTGACAGGTATGAGTATGGAGAGTAGGTATACTCTCCCTGCTTTCTCAAGGAGTGCTGCCTTTTAGGCTCTCGACTTGGTGCATTATGGAATGGATACAATGCATCTCTTGGACGTTACAGATTATAAACTCCTTTGCTGGTGGGATGTGATCTGTGAAGCCGTGCCTTTGGGATTTCGAGCGTATTTTCTTCTTAACATGCTGAAGGATTTAGCATGTGCTGTTTTCGGGGCTCGGGCCGTCCATAGTATGAAGTCGTTGATTGGTTTTGATGGGATAAAGGCTGCAATTGATACTTTGAGCCTCAAGCAACGAGAATTGGAGGATCATTGCCTTGAACTGCATGCTCTTCTTTTGGCCGAAGGGGCTTCTGCTAGTGGTGCCAAATGCATGGTGAAAGCAGCTAGGTCATCTCACGATGCTTACACCCTGTGGTCTTGAGGTTTGTGACTCTTCATTCTTTCCCATTTTACCCTTTTTCTTTTTCTTGGGAGGTAACATCTTCCAATGTTAGTCCGTTTTGACACTTATTCTTATTCGCCTTGTAGGTTGCATTTGCTTGGTGTGAGGGGCTTATTGGCTTGGCATGTAGTAAATTTTTTTGAAGCTGAAAGGCTAATTCACCTTTGGCATGTGTAACTTTATTTTGCTCCGGCTGTATTTCTTTTTGGATACCCTAAAACTCATACTGTCATGAATTTGAAATGTGGTGCTGTTATGTCTAAACTGCTGGAACTTGTATTAATTTTTGGAATACTAGAGACATGTTGTAATCCAGCTTGCCTTATATATATATATATGTGTTGCTTGGCTGGCGGATTTTATCCTTGTGAACTGCTTGAAATTTTCTGACTAGTTGGGTAGCCTTAAATCAAGGTACATGCTACCGAAATTTTGGCAGGATCTTAACACAAAATCCTCGATATATTGCTTTAACAAATATATATATATATATATGTATTTTTTTGGCATGGCTTGTCTACTTGTTTAGCCTAAAGTGCACCCTCTTGTCATGCCTTAAAGGGGGTCAAACCAATATGTGCATGATTTTTGCAAAGGTTCATGGGCATCCTAGTCATGCTATTAATAGGAACCAAATGGCCCTATTGTTCCGGTGCTTCATGATAGACACATTCTATTGCACGTGGCTTGGCTTTGCACACCCTACATAATTTTGCTCAGGCATGGTGGTTGTTAACAGTTCAGGATCATATCCAAGTTACTTTGCTTGGCATGCTTACTGCTAAGTAGCATTTTTCTTTCTTTTAAATTTTATATACATACCCGCATATACTTGTGTTGCTTTTTTTTTTTTTTTTTTTTAATAGCGCAAATGGAATTTTGAAATATAGAAAGGAACAACTCCAAGGGCAGATTTTTTTGTCAAAATACTCCTTCATTTTCATTGCAAAGTCCATGCTACCATAATGGTGCATTTTACAAAAGTTTTTCTAAAAACATAAGTTAAGAATATAGAAGGAGTTCATATCTAAAACGGAAAGAAATGCAATAACAAAAGGGTGACACACAGGGTTAACTTAGCAGTAGTAAGTCTTGCGCCACTTCCTGTTGATGGGATCCGTTAGTGTGCCTTCCTTGATAAAGACCAAGCGATAGTAGCCACCGCTGTAAACTTCTTTGACTGCAAACGGGCCTTCCCATTACGGGGCAAACTTGGAGGGTCCTGACACTTGCCTTCTCATGTGCTTAGCAACTTTTAGCACGAGATCTCCTTAATTAAAGGCTCTAGGCTTGACTGTCCTAATATAAACTTGGGCAATAGTTTTTTGGTAAAGTGTCGTGCCGTCCTCCTTTCAGCTTATGCTCTTTTTTCATCTAATGCTTCGAGGTCCAACAAGTGCCAGCTCGAGCATGACCTCATATCCCATTTAAGGTCCTTAACGGTTGATACTCTAGTAGTGGGGATGGTGATCTCAACAGGTGTGATGGCGTTAGACCCGTATATGAGTGAATAAGATGAGAAGCCTGACACTTCTTGGGGAGGTGCGGTAAGTCCCAATTAAGTCAAGTCCCCAGGTATGAAAAGGCCAAGGAGTGCGCATGTCCTGCAATAGTGTGGGAGGCTTATGGCTTAGATTGGCGTGGATTTGGCATGTGTGGCACTTCTTCACAAAGTTGTGTGCGTCATTCTTCATGGTAGGCCAGTAGTACCCAAAACTCAGCAGCTGCTAGTGAAGCCTCTTCATTCTCTTGTGCTCACCGCATTCTCCAGCATGTATTTCTTGCATGACTTGATGTGCCTCTGATTCTCTCAAGCACTTTAACGGCTCACCATTAAACCCTTTACGGTAGAGAGGCGATCCATCTATGAAGTACCTTTTTACTATCTTCTTAAGCTTGTAAGCGTGTTTGGAGTTAGCTGTAGAGTTCCGTTGATGAAGAATGTTAAGTATGGAACTCTCCAATCTTCTGCGAATGAGATGGTGAAATATTCTTCAGTGGAGGGTATCATAGAACACTTGGGGCAATTCGCTTGAATTCCGGCTGCTTGTTTCTTCATTTCTGGCTAATAGTAACCTTTGTGTTGCAGGCGCTGATACAAGTTTATTACTGGCTCCAGGTTGCAAGTGGCCTCATGCACCTCTTGCAGCCTCCTTTGTGCTTCTGTTGTCCCTATGCAACAGGTCAAAATACCTCCTGGCATGTCTTTCTTTATTACAGTAATATTGGGTTGCTCTTTGACAAATGAGAGCTTTGACCCCAATGTAGCCAAAGTATAGTGATCCTTAGAATGTGCTCCAGCACAATTTGCATGAAAGAACTAATAAGCTTTTTGGCAGCTGTACGATATGGGGCCAAGGTTGCCTATTTCATAATAAAGCTCCCTTGCAAATTGACTTAGCACTAAGTTTGAATCACCAATGATCTTAATCTTTTCTATGCCTATCTCCTTTGCTAGAGACAATCCAATAACAAAAGCTTCATACTCCACCACATTATTTGTACATGCAAAATTTAGCTTGAACGAGAGGGTCGTGGCTTGCCCTTTGGGATTAATGAGTACCACACTTGCTCCTCCACCATTCGATGTATAAGAACCATCAAAGTAGAGGGTCCATCAGTGGTAGACCTGTGCAGGAGCAAGGAGGTGTGCCTGCACCTTCGGTCGCCGAAAATTTCCATTACAGATGTTGGAGTTGCATGTCTGCTTCAGACCAGTGATGCACATAATATGGTCGATGAAATGCGCAAACCACTTGGCTCTGCGCAGCTTCTGGTGCGTGCTACGCCTTTTTTTAAATTAAAAAAAAAATTTAACGAAGCCTGGCCAAACGACGTCATTTTGGACCAGGCTTTTTAAAATAAGTTGCTTTTTTTTTTCTTTTTAATTTAAAAACCTGGTCAAAATGATGTTGTTTTGAACCAGAGTTTTTAAATTAAAAAAGAAAAAAGAAAAAAAAGGGAAACTGTTGCTGTATCACGTGGGCTTTTCAAAAGGGCTTCTATTTCCTTACTTAATTGGGTTTTAATTTGGAGTTCTCATTATTCAATTGGGTTTTGGGAATTCCTTAATTAAGTAGAATTGAGAATTCTCTTTATAAAAGACCAATAACATCACCCAATTTCATTAAAGTGTGTGTGCATCACAAGAATCCTGCGTGTTTTTTTACCTTCTTGAGTACGCCAATCCAAAGTAAGTCGAATGCAATTTTTTTTTTTTGAGCAAATGCCAATTTTGTTTATTCTTTTTTTAATAATTTTTTTCTTATTTAGCTCTCTCTATATTAGTAAGATCAATAGCAAACTCGAGGAGGAAGAGGCTACGTGACATGTTATTCGAGGTATAATTAATTTTTATTTGTTTATTTAATTGATAATTTGATATTGATTTATTTATTTAATTGATAAATTATAGTCGATTAGTCATAGTAATAGATATAAAACCCTTATTTTGTTTCAATTGTACAGTTATGGAATGGTAATTTCAGAGAAAGGATTTTAATCCTCCTTCAAATAATTTGGGTAGTTCAAATGCTCCTTCAAATAATCTGTCTAGTTCCAACCCTTCTTCAAATAATCCGGCTAGTTCCAACCCTCTTTCAAATAATTCGGCTAGTTCAAATCAACCTTCAAATATTCCGCCTACTTCACATCTCCCTTGAATAATTCGGGTAGTCCAAAACGATCGAAGGTCACTAAGTTAGATGAGATATTGGCTAATCTTCCTGCAGACCCTGGACTTAGACCTCCAATGACTTATTATAATCCCAATTTTCGAGAACAAATCCAAAGAGCCTATCTGCAAAGGGGTCCTTGTCAGCCTAAAAGTCAAAACGAGATGCCTCATACACTTATGGGGGAGAGTAATCGACGTTTTCTTGTGAAATGGTTTGATTCATTTGTTTGGTTGGAGTATAGTAAAGAGAAAGATGCTGCATTTTGTCTTCATTGTTATCTTTTTAAATGCGACTTTGATAAACAAGGAAAAGCTGGAAGCGATGTCTTTACTGAGAAAGGGTTTAAAAATTTGCGGAAGGGACCTGAGAATTTTAGGGACTATGTTGGACAAGTTGGAAGTCTTCACAATAAAGCTACACAACATTGTACAGATTTAATGAATCAGAAGCAACACGTTGAAACCATTGTGATCAAGCAGACAGACCAAGCTCGTATTAATTATCGCATTCTATTAACTGTCGCACTTGATTGCACTAGATATTTATTGCGACAAGGTCTTCCTTTTCGTGGCCATGATGAAAGCGAAACATCTAGCAATAAGGGTAATTATGTGGAGCTTTTGCAATTTCTTGCCGATCATGATGAGAAAGTTCGTGCTGTTGTGTTTGAGAACGCTCCAAGGAATCTCAAGTATATTGCTCCTAAAATTCAAAAAGATCTTGTCAATTCTTGTGCCGTTGAAACCATTGATGCAATTATTAGTGATATGGACGATGCATTCTTTTCTATATTAGTAGATGAATCACGTGATGTTTCAATAAGAGAGCAAATGGCAGTGGTGTTGCGTTATGTGAACAAAAAAGGGCAAGTAATTGAAAGGTTTGTGGGTGTCCAATATGTCTCTGATACAACTAGTAGCAAATTGAAAGAGGCAATTGAGCAGTTGATTTCTTCAACAAATTTGAGCATGTCCAGGCTACGAGGACAGGGGTATGATGGCGCTAGTAATATGAGAGGTGAGCTCAATGGTCTTAAAACACAGATTTTGAGAGAATATCCTCAAGCATATTATGTCCATTGTTTTGCACATCAACTACAACTAGCTCTTGTAGCCGTGGCAAAGGGAAATGAAAACATTGCTACTTTCTTCACAACGGCTAGTAGTGTCGTTAATATTATTGGAGCATCGTGTAAGCGTCGTGATGCACTTAGAGAGCAACAACAAAAAGATATTATGGAAACTCTTGAAATTGATGATCTTGAAACGGGGCGAGGGTTAAATCAAGAGACTACTCTCAAACGTCCTT
>NW_023010609.1:0-6399 GCF_902201215.1 Prunus dulcis | reverse complement strand
ATTTGATTATGCAAGATTATAGGAACATAATTACTTTCCTAGAATAGTTTCCTAGGCTCTGTATATATAACCTTCCTATTTGTTATGATGCAAATATAAACAGGACATACTGTTAAACTTTTTTTGTTTTTTTGTTTTTTTGTTTTTTTTTGTTTCTGCATTCAAGTACATAATAACAAGACTACTGCTGTTGAAGCCAACCAATTGTGTCATGTAGTCAACCAAAATTTGGGGTCCTGATGCCGTGGCCGGTACTGGGCACAATGCTAATGTGCAACTTGAACTGATCGAAAGTAGTCGTGTGCTTATTATTGCCCAGGTTTGCATGAAATTTGCACCTCAAGATCACCTACCTGGTTCTTATCGGCACAACTTATGTGACTTTTTAAACTGCTCTATTCTGTTGTGTGCAGGATGGAATAGGCCAACAAGAATTCTCAATCAGGCGCGTAAACATTTGCATTGAATCGATCTAAAACCGACCAATTGCTTTGTCGGAACTCCTCCCCTGTCTGCTTCATTGATCATCTCTTTGATAGTTTGTGCAATCTCTTTCAATTATGCAGTCTTCTCTTATTTAACATCTCTCAATTTTAAATTATTCAACATACTTGAATTTTGAGAGGTTCATTTACATCAGAATATGTTGAGCAGAATTTGGGAAAGCTAGTTCTATTTTGAATAAAACTACAGTAACTTTTTATCTGGAGATTGGTAATTTATGAAGGAGAAGGTGTTTATCTAGCCAGAATGTACTCACATTTCCACAAAAAACAGAGGATATAGTATTTATATTAATATTCACACACTAGTCTGTCTTGATAACAACATTTTCACGCAAGGGAAGGAAATCATTTGAGATTGAGAGGCAATAATTTTGGAGCTATTATTTTATTTTTATTTTTATTTTGAGACATTTTGGAGCTATAATTAGACCGACATTACTACATAGGTTCTAAAAATTAACATGTATTGTAAGCTATAGATATGTTCAAACAAACAGAGCCGAACAAACATCCAAGGGCCATCAAGTAGAAGCTCAAGATATAGCAACCGAAGGCCGAATGGCACCAAATAAAGTCCAAAATGAAGCCAACTGCGGTCTCTAGCTAATAAACCAATCACAAAATTATTAATTTGTCTAGCTCTAAGCAAATTCCAATGAGAATTGAAGCATAGTTTGGAGTCCAATAACTAAAATCTAATAGAAAATTAAAATTGCAAATGTGGATTAGGCGAGTTGGTCAAGGTAGTATGCTTGCTCTTTGCACCCGAACTCCCTCCCAGCACCGTACATTACAATAGGTTGAACATCGCCCTTGTCAATTTGAGAAAAAAAAGAAGTAAAGCAAACATAAATTTAATCATCTAATTATGGGTCTCAATCAATCTTTTGAAATGAGCACAAATAGTGAATACACTAACCAACTTTAGGTAAGCAAACGAATGGTTGATCCTTTTGAACATTAGCAAACAAAAACGAACACTAGCAAGCAAACCAACCATCACAACGACCAAAAATTATCCATTAATTCGTCTGATATATCATTAGTTGGGAATTACGTTTAATTATTTTAATTCCCACAAATTTTGTTATATTGAAATTCGTACTTAGGTGACAAGGGGTAAATTTAAAAGATATTCAATTAAGAACGCAACAACCTTCACACACTCTAGACCTTGAGCAAATACTCTTATGACTAGTCAACTGTTAGATATGAATTATACCAAACAATAACATACACAGAGCATACCAAGATGTACCTGCAAGCCTAGAGAATTACTAGTGACAACCTAAGCACTCAGAAGGACCCATCAATCTAGGCATCCCCTGTGCTAGCAACAACTACGGTGAAAGTGTGTGAAGACAACATAATCAAGCAAACACCAAACAGCAGAAAAAGATGACTAGTCAACCGCAAAAATTCAGATGACTAGTCAACTATCAAGAACACAAACCCAGAAAATTTACAGAGATGGAAACCAGAAATTGTTCACCTAGAAACCCACCATTGGGAAAAAACTGGGGGTCATCAACCGACCAGGCAATCCACTAAGCAAAAAAGATTCTTACAAAGAACACTAGCAAGCTCAAGAAATTCCTAGGTCTATTTAGGAAGATGAACTATACCTCCTTTGTGCAATCTTCTTCTCCAACTTAGCAAAGCTTGAGGCTCAGTTCTTCATGGCAATGGCAGCTCCTTCTTCAGCTCATTCATCCCATGGCACCAGCTTGCAAGCTCAACTCAAATAGAAACCAAAATTTGGATTCAAAGGAGAATAACCAATTTCTTCAAGAAACCATACTCTTGAAGAAATCAATAGTGAATCTGACCTAGATATAAATGAGAGAATGTTCTTATGAAGCTAGATGCAGATCATTATTTCAAATGCAGTTTTTTCATAAAGAAATCAATATGGAAAAACTCATAGATGAAAATGTTGTTCTCTCTTGAAGAAAAAGAAAGGAAAGATGGAGAACCAATCTTTCCTCCAATTTCACACAAAAGAGACAGCTTACCCAAGAGGAATCGCAAAGCCTATATAGCCCAAAATATTCCCTTAGGTCAGAGTCCCATGTGGCAGCAGAGAGAGAAAAAGGAATAAGACAAAAAAGTTGGTTATCAAGCTGGAAATCAAGGATGACTAGTCATCCAATAAACAGATGACTAGTCATCATTTTATGAAAACAGTATAATGCAATGTTATGCAATGCACAATTTACCTTTGCCAATTTGCATGAACCTCCATAGAATAGTTGTTAGTTAAGAACACCTAGAGAAGCTATTCTCAATCTAAACTTGAGCTTGATAAATAACAATAGAAATCCTATTACAAAGTTGTCAAGGGAAGCCAAAAGAAAAACCCAAAATGCATACATTAACATATATGCATCATCAGTTGATGAGTTGAGTCCCATCAACTTCTCCTGCCGTTAAGTAACGCATTATCATTGTCATTATGAGTTATTCTCAACTGCCTCTTCACCACACAATGCACATAACGTTTTTTTATTTTTTATTTTTATAAGACAATCACCTCACCATCTATATAAAACCCTTCATTCATATCAATTCCTTACTCATCCACAATCAAAATCAAAATGGCAGCTTATACAACTTTCAAGCGCTTCCTTCCCACAGCTCTTCTAGCCTTGATTATGCCATTCTTACCACAAGTTCTCGACCTTTGAATTCTAACCTAATCCGATCGAACCTGAACCTCGCGGCCAGGTTGAATTTGGATGAAGAATCTTCCAACTGATAGGAGTCTTTGTTTCAGCTCTAGGCATGTTCTGGTGAGGTGGTCATGTTTTTTCTGAATGGTGAGACTTACTTGGGTCATAGCTGTTGTGAAGCCATTCGAACCATTGAGCATTAGCATGTCTTGCTTGACGCGCTAGGATTTATCGTAGAAGAGACTGATGTACTCAAGGGCTATTGCGATGAAGCCATTCATGTTAAATCCCAGACGTCAAATCCACCATCACCACCATCAAGTCATGATCCTACTAATGTATTCATCACTCTTCATCTGAGTTCGAATCTCCTTTTATGCAGTTTAGATTAGATTAGAGTAAAATATCGCTTAATTGAAGAATGTTTAACCAAAACAAAAAGTGTTTACGTATAAAAAAAAAAGGGACCCATTTGTTTTGACCCCATGAAGAATGAATGAAGTAGAAAAAGATTTTGTGAAATACTCATTTAGGTTTTCATCATTTGGGTTGGGTAGGTGAAGGTCATAATATTTCATCTTTTTCTGGCCTTAAAATGTGATATTTCATAAAATGTGATACTTGAGCATGAAGTTTGAAATTGATTGAGTTTTTCAAATTCATATGATATGGGTTGATGATGAAAATTAATTTACCATTAGAAACATATATATAATAGGAATCATGTTAATGATCTGGGTACTAATGGATTAGCCCAACCCAGCCCATAAACAAAATCATATGTAAATCTCAATCCACATCAATCTGTAAAGCCCAGTTTTTTTTTTTTTTTTTTTTTTTTTGGGGCTAAGGCAGCCCTGCAGTTCACCCTTCCAAATATGCCATTCGTTTTAAAACTTGTCAATAATTATTATCGAATTTTTTTTGTCATTGTGTTTTGTCTGGATTTTAATTTAGACTGGTGTGATTTTATTTTGAAAATTTTCTCTAATTAACTTTAAATCATAACTAAAAACTTTGTTTAAACTCAAGAATATTATTCAAGGGTTATTGAAAATCATGTTGATAGCAATGACTTTGATTTTCAAGCAAAAAATCAAAGAAATCGAAAACTTGGAGTTCAAATTCTAACAATACTTTTAGAAAGCTAATAAGTCGAGTGGTATTTGTCTGCACTTATTTGGAGGAGGTCTCAGGTTTGACTCACATAAATAACAAGAGCAATATATATATATATATATATATATATTTCACATCAGTTTGATACCTAGTTACTTGTGGCTACTAGCTAGCCTCATTGTGATGGTGTAGCCTTATTGTGAGTGTATTAACTCCTTGTAGAAGTGTCGTGTAATTATGCCAACAGTTTGTAAAAACAAAAAATGTAGTAATTGATGATCTACAATGACAACATAACCTCCATCAGTCCATGACCAATAGTAAATTAATTAGTAAATTGTAATGGTATCTCATTGGACGCATTGCCATCTTAGGTTTACCATGAACATACCAAACATATTGAGCTTGATTGCCACACTGTACGAGAAAGAATTCAAGAAGGAGAAATCAAGACAACATACGTGCAAATTGGAAAACAGATTATTGAAATTTTCACGAAGCCATTGGGACAAGCTGTTTTCCATTCACATCTCAGTAAGTTGGGTATTTTGGATATCCACACTCCAATTTGAGGGGGAGTATTAAAGGAAAGAATCAAGTCATATTTGATATGCCTAAATTATAGGGTCATCGATTGATTCCTTGTATATATGTCATTCAATTATTTTATTTCCTTCCTAGAATAAGACTCTCACAGTTTGTATAAAGTTGTAGCTATATTGTATATTCACATATTAATCAAATACCGACATCTTCTCTACCAAACTATTTTCTTCATTCACCATTTTTACAGAAATTGTGGTCCTTTTCTCAAGTCTTCCTTTGGTATTCTTCCATGCTGCTTCATTTTCTTTTCCTCTATTTTGTCTTTTTGTGTGCGGAAATTGGTTTGGAATTGCATATAACAATTTTTTTTTCCTTCTTCTTGACAATTTATTATTTTATGACTTTTGTTAGGAGGATTCTTGGCAAAGTTGGCTGGCGGTGAATGAATAGACCCAATTTCACATCACACAGGAAATTAATTGGCGTCTCCATGGAAAGCAAAATAAGTTGTCCGAAAATGAAATGCCCGCTTTCATCTTCAAAAGAAATCACTCATTGACCGAAGACTTGGACTTCCATTGGACGTTGGACTTGGAGATAGCTAACAAGAGAAAACGTGCTCTCTGTCTCTCTCTCTCTGACTGTTAGCTTTGCTTCTTGTTGCTGGTTTTTTGGCTGATCTTGAGAAGAAGTATTTAGTGTGAGTTTCTGGTTGGTTTGTTGGTCTTTTGGTTGTTGTCTTGCAAACTACATTTCCATATCTGTTTTGTTCAGGTAACATCATACAGGAAATTACTTTATTTGAAATTCGTATTTTTGTTCCTTCTAATGTTTATACGTTGAATTCCTCTGTTTTCCTCTGGCTTATTTTCATTGAGTGTTCACAGCAGCAGCAGATTGGCAAATGGCATTGAGCACCCAAAGAGACTCTGCCTTTCTTCCTTCACCTCATCAGTCTGCTCCTCAACCGAACCACGATGTGTTTTTGAGTTTCAGGGGTGAGGACACTCGACTTAGCTTTGTATCCCATTTATACCATGAACTGCAGCTCAGGGGTATTAAAACATTCAAGGACGATCCTAAGCTTGAAAGAGGGACACCTATTTCAGAGCTCTTCAATGCAATCGAAGAATCAAGGCTTGCAATCGTGATTCTCTCGCCAAATTATGCTTCTTCTTCCTGGTGCTTGGATGAACTTACAAAGATTCTCCAATGCATGAAATCCAAGAGCACAGTTCTGCCAGTGTTTTATCATGTGGATCCTTCCGACGTACGAAAACAAACCGGCAGTTTTGCATGCGCATTCGCTGAGCATGAGGAAAGGTTTAGGGAAGACGTAGAAGGGGTGAAGTGCTGGAGAGCTGCTTTAACTGAAGTGGCCAATTTATCTGGGTTTGATTCAAAGAATGAGTAAGTTTTTTCGTAAGCCATTTGATGTAACTTCATATCTTGTTATATTTCAGGCTTCATGATCGTTTTACTTTTCCTCCTTGTAGGTGTGAAAGAAGACTTATTGAAAATATTGTTGAATGGGTGTTGATGAAAGTACATCGCAA
>NW_023010608.1:0-6498 GCF_902201215.1 Prunus dulcis | reverse complement strand
AGCTAAGCACAGTGTAATGACGGAAATGCCCCTCATTTTTTCTGCTGTTTCTGTTTTTTTTTTCTGGTGCACAGTGAAATGGCGAAACTGCCCTTGACTAAACAGTTTGTTTTGTTCCCGTTTTGCCCTTCCTCCTTCGTTCAGATGGTTTCGTTCGCTGAGACAGAGCCCTCCCTTCAGTTCGTTTGCAACCAGCTGGTTGGGGGGCAGCTATGGAAGCTTTGTGTTGGTTGCTGGGCATGCGTTGGAGGCCGTCGATTTTTGGTTGGGAGGTGAGCTGCAAATCCAGCCGCACCTTTGGCATCGGGAGATTTCGTTTTTTCCAAAGGCTTTCCAGAAGAGAAGGCCTCTTCCTTCTGTTCAAAGGCTTCCCATTTCGAATATATCAATGGCAGAAGCAACAAAGAGGTAGCACTTTAGAGTCCTTTCTGCTTTGGTTCCTTGTCACATCTCCATTCGCTCTAATTGTTTCTGCTTACCATTTTTGTGTTATGAATTTGGTGTTTTTGTTTTTCAAGGTATGCGGTTGTTACTGGGGCAAACAAAGGCATAGGATTGGAAACTGTGAGGCAATTGGCCTCAAATGGATTCACTGTAGTTTTAACTGCCAGAGATGAGAAAAGGGGTCTTGAAGCTGCTGAGAAACTCAAAGAGTCTGGCCTCTCAGGTCAAGTGGTTTTTCATCAACTTGATGTGGCTAACCCTGCTACTGTTGCTTCTTTGGCAGACTTCATCAAAACCCAGTTTGGGAAACTCGATATCTTGGTATGTATATGATCATAGCTGCAGGTTTCTTGAAAAAGTTTATGTCTCTTGAATTGAACTCTTAATCCGAACGCGATTTAATTGAAGGAGATGAAATATGGAATCATATAGCAAATGAAATTGGAGAATAAAAATAGCAAACCAAGTGATAACTAGCTTAATAAATGTCATCAAGAAGTTAATCTTTGAAATAATTAGAAGTCTTAGGGTTTTTGAAGAACAAAATAAGTTTCACATAAACTACCAGTTGTGGAAGATTTTACTTTCAAATCTAACTCTATGTCTGCCACTCTGTTTTTATTTCTTGGAATCCTTTCATATATGATATGATCCCTTTCTGTAGAATTTACAAGTACCCTAGAAAGATCCGTGGCTGGAATTAAGGGGTTTGGCAAAGTAGCATAATTATTGTGCTTTTTTAAAGGCATTGGCCTTTATGGTTGGTATGGTTGTAAAAACAAAGAGATTGTCAGAGTAGCAAATGAGAACTAAGGCTATGAAATGGAAGAAATTAGCAGCGAAGGCCATCAGTCATGATGGTTCTTCATACACAAACTTAGACAATTTAGTGAATCAAGTTCTATAAAGAAAAGGCCAGGCGCTGTCCTGATGGTTATTAGGTTTGTTGTCGTTCTTAATAACCTACAAAATATAGAGCCTAGAGGCTATTGAGCCTTGCTATCATCTCTAATTTCTTGCTTTGCTGTAAGCTACTTATGATATGAAACTTATTAAACAAAAAATATGGTGCCATGGTTCCCTTTTTTTATCTGCTGTTGGTAATAAAATTGATGATAAAATACAAGCAAAAAAAAAAAAAAGTGCAGCTTAATCAGGTTTTGGCAAAATAGAAATTAGGAATGATTAACTTGCAACCATGCTGATAAAGTGCTATTTTCTCTTTTTAGATTGGCTCTTCAGCGTATGGTGTTTAGGGAAACAATATGGTTTGCTTTGTCAGTTTGGTATGCTTGGTAGATAAGTTCTGAAAATTGTCTGGCCTCATTGAGCAGGCATGATGTAAAGTTCTTGCTTGAATGCGTATGAGTTAGTGAAGGGAGAGAAGGGTAAGAAAATGAGAACTAAGGCTATGGAATGGAAGAAATTAGCAGAGAAGGCCATCAGTCCTGATGGTTCTTCATACACAAACTTAAACAATTTAATGAATCAAGTTCTATAAAGAAAAGGCCAGGTGCTGTCCTGATGGTTATTAGGTTTGTTGTCGATTTTTGTTGCTTTTCTTTTTCATTTTTGTTGTTACTAATATCTTGGATCTTATTTGATTAAACTATAAGACCTGTTTTAATTTGCTGCCCTAAAAGTCCAAATCCCTAATTTTCCTCATTGTGGGTCTGTGTTATTGATTTGCAAATTTTATCCAAATACTGAAATTGATTTGATTGTGTTATCATTTTGATGAAATCATGTTAAACAATTTAGTTATTAGAATACTATATGATTGCTTTTGATAAGGTTTTCTGTTTGGTTATTAAAAATTAGTTGGTAAACCCTGAAAATCGGTATTTGGATATGCCGGTTCTTTTGTTACAAGGTTTAGGATAGCTCTGTTTTGGTAAGCAGGATATGCTGCTATTTGGGTTGCTCTGTTTAAAGATATGTTCGTTCTTTTACTACATGGTTTTAATTCAAATTCGTTCTTATACTGGTTTATGGGTCTGGGGATTTGAATTTGATAATTTTTGTTTTGGTAGGGGAAAGAAAATTTGGGAGTGTGATTCTAGGAACTGATTGCAATGTTTTAGCATAGTTGACTTGAAGAAGACTGGTTTGGGAAACATGTGGGATTTGAAAATCTGACTTCTAAATTGGAATTATGTTTGTGGACATTAGTGATGACGAGAAAGAATTCAGAAAAGTTAAAATTCAGAATTTTTTTGTTTGTGGGTTTGATTTACCAAGCAGATTTTTGCGTTGAATGGAAACTTATTGAAAACTAAAAAAGTTTGTATATCCTAATTTCAGAATGCAGAGTTTGGTTCTTTTGTTTTTTTTCCTTTTCATGGGCTAATAATTTGGCCATGCTTCTACTCTTTGCAGTTGCTAGGGACTGGAATGGATACGCAGGATACATCTCCTTCAGTGTTGCTATTCTTTGACAAGGAAAGATTTATATTTAATGCTGGAGAGGTAAGGAACTCAATTACATACATTTACATCTGGTTAGTTTTGTAATATTAAAAGTAAGGTGATGATTCAATTATTGTCTATGAAATAGTAATTAGAGATCAATGATAAACCTGTTGTTAAGTAATATAGTGTCTCCTACTTTGCAACTCTCACTGCAGGGATTGCAACGGTTCTGCACAGAGCATAAGATTAAGTTATCATAGGTATAAGATATCTGAGATCCTTACCCATTAGGTAGTTAAGACCAAAAGTGGGGCTCTATATATACGCCTGGTGGTTAGCAAGAGAGATGAGTGGTTTTAAAGGGTGTCAATGGCCTTTGAATTTTACTTAAATAAGATTAAAGTTATGTGCTTTCAAGTATTTGTGAGCTCTCTGTATCTGGGTTTTGAGCAAAATGACTTTATTGATAAAGCTTTGATTTGCAGTGTATATTAATGGAGTAATAGGAACTGCTGACTGATGCAGTTTTGCATGTCCTTGGTTAATGCATTTATGTTTGCTCTACACAGATGATAAATTTTTAGGAGAAATGGAGACTTAAGGAGAGAAGTTATGGATCTGATAAGGGTTTAGGGTTTAGGGTTTACTATCTCTAATTTTTGGATCCAAATGGAATTTCTTTGATTACATATGCTGTTTCTCCAAAGCACCAATGAATAAAGCATTTAGATTTGATGGGTTTGATGTGAATGGTATGAATAAAAGCGTTTAGATTTGATGGGTTTGATGTGAATGGTATGAATCTCTCTCTCTCATTTTGGTTTGGGATTTTTGATTTATTTGTGAATTAATTTTGTTGGGTTCAATGAAATTATCAGCCAGCTGCAGTTGACTTGGTGTAAATCACGTATTTGGTCTACTTAAGTTCTTTATCATTTCTGCCCAAAAAAAAAAGTTCTTTATGGTAATTTATGAAGCATTTTGATTCTGTTTTCTGGCGTTTTCCTTTGTTTCTCCAACTAATAGATGTAGGGGTTTTCTTTTATTTTTGGTTCACCAAATGGTTTTCATCTATTCTGATTTTCTAATTTTTTATATGAGATGTGCAGTTGTTGCGGCTCTTAATCCTTCAATCTTCTCCATCTTACTTCGAAAGTTCACATTACTTTGGTTGTTTTTGGGTCTTTCTGCTAACTACTTTGAACATGCATTTTAAGTTCAATTTTTGTCGGCTTGGCATTTCCCTTTTTTAAGAATCTATTTCAATGAAGGCATTCAAGTTATATTACTCAGTTAGTTGGAGTTTACAGCAAGACATTCCATTTGAGTTCATTAAATGTCAAACTGCATAAAATAAGTAAGATTCATGGTTTTAAAAAAATGGGACAAGGTTTTGCAATCATTAAGGATCTTATTGTTATTGGAATAGCTCCAAGAGATCAAGGTTCCAAAAAGGAGTAACATACATTTGGAAAGGTGTTCACCCATGATCCTACGGCTGTGTCTGCAATTTTTGTTGGCCTGGCATTTCCCTTTTTTCTAATCATGCCTACCAAATGATTGTTCTGATATGAGGATTAAGGGTGCAATAAATTATTTTTTTTATACCACTGAAGTTGGGATTTTTGAAGAAAAATATCTATATCTTCGTTTTGCAGTTTCAACCATTTTGGATTTCTAACTGTCTTTATGAAGATGTTGATTCTTTCTTATATTCACGTCACAAATTAGTGGCATGGTCCTCAAGAGTTTTTTTTTTTTTTTCATTATTATTTTACGTGCTTATTCTCCTTGAATATTTAAGCTCAAAATAGTTAAACTGCCATCTGAAATTTTATTAATTGAGTTGTGTGTTTTCTGGATATTGTTAGCAAAGTAAAACAAATGAACAAATTTCCTTTTCTCTCCATCTCTGCTTTCGCTTACCTAAATTGCATTTTTTTTTTTTTTTTTGGCATCCACATATTGTTTCACTTTAGTTTATGATTTTTTAAAGCATGAACATGATGAACATGACTTGCAAGACACCCTGCACTTCCTTTTTTTTTTCTTAGGTAACGCTCTGATTTCAGTTCTGGGTTTCATGAATGTCTAATCATGTTTTCCTTTGTACTTGGATTTTGCTGTGCATTTCATATTAGTTTTTAGTTGTATGGATTCAATTTAAGTTTCATGCTTCATGATGTGTAATGTTAGAATTCTTTTGTAGTTAGACTGTTAGAATCCTGAAATTTAAGTATTTGCTTAAAGTTGGTTGGTTGGTTGTATTTTGAGGCTATGTAATTATGTGGTTGTTGTACTTCATTCTAATTACTGTTTATTTATTTATTTATTTTTTTCAGTATGAATCACAGTTAGGCAGTCATCCAATTGCTTCAGGTATGACTTATGAAAATTAAAAAGTTATTCAAATCTACGTGTTGTATTGAAACTTTGGAATTTTATCTCAACAGATTCAATTGTCTCTCACCTCTCTGACATATAAGCAATCACTGAAGCAAAGAAGCGAAGATAACTTTCAGGTTAATGTTTCTTCATTTTGATTTATTGACTTTTTCTTTTTTCGTTTGTGTTGCCTCAAAATTCCTTCACAAAATTCGACTTGCCTCTACTACTACGTATTTCCTGCTCTCTTCCTTATGTTGTTTTCCCCCTGATTTAATCTCAGGCTTCCATGAAATTTTGATTGTTTCAGGTGAGCTTGGGTACGAAATCCAAATACGAGAAGCAGTCGTTCGCCCAAATTGTTTAACCATTCTTCGCTTTAAAGGTATATTCATGATTGCCTCTCTATTCCTTATACTCTCTACTATTTTTTTTGGTACTGATTTCTTTATTTTTGTAATGTTTGTTTGCTCATCATTTCTGCATTTTCATGTTTGTATTTTTCTTTTCTTCCACAACCTTTTCCTTTAGATGAACACAGAATTTAAAATATGTTTACTTTCATATTATTCATATCTTAAAAGTAAAGAAAAACATTGAGTTCTTATTTAATTTGGTTATTTTGTGTTTCTTCAATTGGAAAACCATTTATAACTTTCTTATTAAAATGTAAAATTATATTATTCCTGTTTATACATAATTAGATGTTTATGATTATTGTCATAACTCAATTTTCCCCATTCATCAACATTAACACTTGCTATTTTCCCACTTTTTTATAACAGAGTCAAGACCTCCATCAAAGAGAAGAAAAGTCATGAAGAAATTGCAAAACAAAGCCCAACGAATTAAACAACGTGCTGCTCAAAACTATTCAAATTTTGCTATTTTAATAGCTCCTTCCCACTATTAACATCTCAATGTATATACAAACATGTGTACTATTTTAACATAACAAGTAGATTGTAAAATATGTGATTATCAAGTAGAGGAAAGGGAAAAACCCAATTTGCAATCCAAAAAAAGATGGATTGTCCATTACCAACAATCCAATGCAAACCTTTATGGAGAACCGTACGAGCATCGCCTTCCAAGCTGACGAATGAGAGGTCTTTTGTGAAAAGTGATTATATCAGCATATTTCCCTATAATAAAAGAACAACTAAGGCAGCTTTGACCCAAAAAAAAAAACAAACAAACAAACAAAACTGAAGGCATTTGACTAAAACAACTAAAGGCATTCGAAGGTTGGAAAAA
>NW_023010607.1:0-6552 GCF_902201215.1 Prunus dulcis | reverse complement strand
TTATACTTCAAGATCATATACGCCAAAAATCGGAAAAAATAAACATTCATTGATCAAGTAACGGGACAAAACTCTTCGACGGTTATAAATGAAAAATCATGATTTAACGGTTATTTTAACTCCGATTTTGATGATTTTTTACAGCTACACTCCTTGACCCTATATGAATACAATGACTGAATTTGAACTTCAATTTAAAATATTTACACTAGTGGATACCACAAAATCTTATGTTATATTTAACGAAAATATAAATAAACTCTTAATTGTTAGTGAATATATTGTTTTGATGGCATATGCATTCTACGAAACTAGTTTCAACGATCCAACCGTCAAACTTGTTTGTTTATACTTCGAGATCATATACGCCAAAAATCGGAAAAAATAAACATTCATAGATCAAGTAACGGGACAAAACTTTTCGACGGTTATAAATGAAAAATCATGATTTAACGGTTATTTTAACTTTGATTTTGATGATTTTTTACAGCTACACTCCTTGACCCTATATGAATACAATGACTGAATTTGATCTTCAATTTAAAATATTTACACTAGTGGATACCACAAAATCTTATGTTATATTTAACTAAAATATAAATAAACTCTTAATTGTTAGTGAATATATTGTTTTGATGGCATACACATTCTACAAAACTAGTTTCAACGATCCAACTGTCAAACTTGTTTGTTTATACTTCGAGATCATATACGCCAAAAATCGAAAAAAATAAACATTCATTGATCAAGTAACGGGACAAAACTTTTCGATGGTTATAAATGAAAAATCAAGATTTAATGGTTATTTTAACTCCGATTTTGATGAATTTTTACAGCTACACTCCTTGACCCTATATGAATACAATGACTGAATTTGATCTTCAATTTAAAATATTTACACTAGTGGATACCACAAAATCTTATGTTATATTTAACGAAAGTATAAATAAACTCTTAATTGTTAGTGAATCTATTGTTTTGATGGCATATGCATTCAAAAAAACTAGTTTCAACGATCCAACCATCAAACTTGTTTGTTTATACTTCGAGATCATATAGCCAGAAATCGAAAAAAATAAACATTCAGAGATCAAGTAAGGGATAAAACTTTTCGACGGTTATAATGAAAAATCAAGATTTAACGGTTATTTTAACTCCGATTTTGATGATTTTTTACTGCTACACTCCTTGACCCGATATGAATACAATGAAATAATTTGATCGTCAATTTAAAATATATATTTTCTAACAAAAACCCAATCCGAACAACAAGAATATATTTTTCTAATAAAAATCCGATCCGATCTAAAATAATAAATTTAAAGTTACTTAATAAATATATATACCGTTTAATTTCTTAAGTGTTATGCATACAAAATAAAAAACAAAAATAAATTGGTTTAGGTGACAAAATGTTTGGATTACGTCATGGAAAAATTTTAAAAAAATATTTTTTTTATTTTATTTATTTTTATAAGGACTTTGCGCGACGAAGTTTACTTTTCGTCGCGCAAAGTCACTTTGAGTGACGAATTATTTTTCGTCGCCCAAAGTCACTTCGCGTGAGCGACGAATTATTTTTCGTCGCGCAAAATTGGTCGCGCAAGACTTTGAGCGACGATGTATTGTCGTCGCGCAAAAGTTTGTCGCGCAAAGTGACTTTGGGCGACGAATTATTTTTCGTCGCGCCAAATTTGGTCGCGCAAGACTTTGCGCGACGATGTATTGTCTTCGCGCAAAAGTTTGTCGCGCGAAGTGACTTTGGGTGACGAATTATTTTTCGTCGCGCAAAATTTGGTCACTCAAGACTTTGAGCGACGAAGTTTCAAGTTTCGTCGCGCAAAGTCACTTTGGTCGCGCAAGGGTTTTTTTTTACTAGTAGTAGTCCATCAAAAGCAGAAAAAAAAAAGAAAAAAAAAAAAGAGCATTGCTTGATAAAGTCCAAAACCAAAAGATTAAAAATAGGGGTTGGGTTTGGCACTTTATCCTTTAATCATACTTATCTGCTGATTTGAAAAAAAAATCACAAATTCTTCTTTTCTCTCTCCTTATCTTTCCAACCCCACTGATATCTCAGAATAAATAGGGAGAACCAAGCCACATTATACTCACTCAGCAATCATCTCTTGCATACTTTCATATATACATTATCGTGCTTGTTAAGCAAAACATGGCATCCTCAAAGGCTTTTCTTCTTCTTGGTCTTGCCTTTGCTGCTCTCCTCATCTCCTCTGAGGTCTCAGCTACTCCAACTCGTGAGTTTCTCACTTTCTTAACTAAATCATATATATTAAATAGTAATTGTATCTTTCTTTCCAGTAACGATTTGTGAGTTTAGGCTCATTTTAATTAAGGTGCACTGGTCGTGAAAATGATTATGCTTCGAATTTGTACTAGATATATATAGCATTAGTGCTCTAAAATATATTAATTCTGAGAATATCTGGATGTAATTTACTCTTTCTGCAGGAAGGGCTAGTGGTTGTTGTACTTGCATGGCTTAATCTATGATGGTTAAGTGATGTATATTTTAGAGACTAATGCTATTTGTAACACATTTACTGACCAGATTACTGATCACCTTTCTAATATAGATGGGCCCCACATATACTGGTGGGGCCACCTCTATTAGAGAGATGGTCAGTAAATATGGTCCAAAGTAGCAGCACTCTATTTTTTTCTACATATTTTCTTGGGTGCTGATTTTTCCACTCCTTTTTTGGTTTTTTAATGCTTTTTACTTTAACATATAAGGAAGTGTAAGTTGACAAAAGATGAGTGGGAACATACAATTTCCAACAAAAAGAATGTAAGTGGATAAAAGAAGAGTGATAAAATCATCTCTCTCTCTCTCTCTCTCTCTCTCTTTTTCTATATATATATAAAGTTTTTGTTTGTTCTATCAGAGGAGAGTGCAGTCAACTATGATGACAATTTTCTTGATGATCACGAGCATGGGCATGGACATGACCATAGGCACGTCCATGGGCATGGGCATGACCACAGGCATGGACGACATGGCCATGGCCACCATGGCAAAGGGGGACCTGGTGCTGCTGAGACTGAAACCGAGAATTAGATAACTTGTTAGTTTCTGTACTTATGTTGCAGGTGTATCGTAAGGGTAGTAGTATGCAATAAAGTTGTAATGGTTTGAGTAATATCTATAAACTCTCGATCATAGGTTCGCCTTAAGCTTGTTCTTGTGTTCTCTGTCATGTACGAATTGGATCACCTTGTTATGTACTAAAATGTGATTTAACTTGTTGAATACATATTATGTCAAAAATGTCTAGTATGGCTTGGCTACTTAAAATTGAGGAGGACATCCTCACAACAAATGAGATTTTGAAACTTGTTAAACTTCAAAAGAAAAAAAGGTTAAGGCAATTCCAAAGAAAAAAAATTAAAGGAATTTGCCAAGTTTCAAAAGTCTATTTGTTTTGAAGACGAACTCCTCCTCAGTTTTAAGGAGTGTAAGTTTTTTCCTAATATTAATGGAGTTTCATATATGACTCATTTGTTTTGTGTGATGACCATTTGGTTAATGAGTTGTGCACCTAATCTAATGAAGTGATTTACGATTGATTTTATGTGAACACTGGAGAGGCCAGAGCAGTGTTTCCCACCGTTGACAAGGGATTGGAAGATCTAGCTTCATGGAAAAATAATAAGGAGCAAAACTTATAGAAGCATGCCATGCATGTATTGTTGTTATCATGATGATACTAATTTGGCAATTTCTAGCTTGATGAAAAAAAGAAGAAGATAACTTAACATCTACTCGTTTACCTAGGCATTTCAATACATATCTGTCTTCATGTAATGTTTACATTTTCAAAAGAGAATGGGAAAAATACAAGGAGAAGCCTCTAGGGCATCTTATAAAGGAAAAAAGAATCCCAAACAAGCATGAAAAACATCTGCTGGGAGAGAATACATCCAAACATGTGTTTCCTATGCCATGGCCTTGAACCGCCATTGCATCTGCTATAAAATTAGCTTCTCGAATAACATGATTAAAGAAAATATATACTCAAAAGAGCATGCCAATCTTAGAATATTCTTCTGATAGTGTGAAGGCATCAAAAAAATTCAGACTTGGCGTTTATGGCATCAATATATTAGTGTCTGGAAATCGCCTTCAACTTCTAGTCTTCTCCTCTGTCTGCTGGCAACAAAGGATAAACAATCTTAGCAATAAGCACACAAGTGTCTACAGTATTTCGAGCTCATGAAAAGAGAGGGTTCCCATACAAATAATAAACCTCGACGGTCCCTGACTGGATTTGAGCAACAAACCATAAAAGTTGATCTTATAGCAAGTGGGGGAAGGTGGTTTCCATTGACTGAGGCGATGCTTCTGTCTAGCATGGCGAGTCCCTTGGCCAATGGCTCTATAAAAAGCCACACCAACATGTCTCGCAGTATGTATGACTTTGATGAGCGGGTGGAGTTGGAGTTGCTTGAAAATCCATTTATTTCTGCACATCCCAAAGTTGTAACAGAAGCCTAGAATCCAAGCTAGCAAATCTTTAGAAGGGTTTGGTCTCAAATTAGAAGGGCATGGTTCCATACTTGAGAAGAAGAAGAAAGGCTGTTGTTTATACCATAGTCAACAGATCTCATTCGCTAATGGACACGACACTGAAAACCACACATGCCAAAGGCTTAACCATCATAATCAACCGAAGTGTTAAGATGAAGAGAAGAACAAAGAAATGAAGAACAAGAAGATGAAGCACAGAGAGAATCTTAGGAGAAGAATTAGATTTTCTATATTTCGTTCATCGCTACAATAGCCTTAGCTAATATCTCACTTCTATGACTCTCCTAACTGCCTTGTAACAATACTTAACAACTCACTAACAAACTT
This sequence comes from Prunus dulcis, assembly GCF_902201215.1. Classification (NCBI taxonomy): domain Eukaryota; kingdom Viridiplantae; phylum Streptophyta; class Magnoliopsida; order Rosales; family Rosaceae; genus Prunus; species Prunus dulcis. Next base: position 1,676 of record NW_023010607.1, on the reverse strand, counting down.
CAGGGCTGGCCCTGAGATTTTTAAAGCCCAGGGCAATGAAATAGACCCTATTATGTATAGCTCTACACAAGAAAGATCATTTGATTTTATTTGGACATGTGTGTATATGAAACCTTTTATAACCATAGAAAAATTTTTAGGGCTCCGACAAAGTGTCATTTAATTTTTGTATATAAGAAATGATTGAAGATGCTATGTATCTATAGCTCAACACACAAGAAAAATAATTTGATTTTATTTGCTCGTGTTTAGAATATTAAAAAATAGAACTTTTATAACCACAGAAAAAAGTTTATGTTGTAAAGAAAGAAGAGTGGATGAAGCCCACATGCTCTAACATTCAACACCAAATCAAACCACACACCCATCAAACCAAACCACATACCTACCAAACCAAATCACACACCCACCAAACCAAATTACACACCCACCAAACCAAGCCATTTGCTTTGCCTATAAATAGGCATTCTATTTGCTTGTAATGTAAGATGAAATGAGAGAAGATGAAGGGAAGGAAGAAAGAGGGTGAGTGTGTGAAGAGAAAGAGAGCAAAGAGAAATTCTCCTAGAGAGAAAATTAGGTGAGCATACATATTGAAAACACTAGAGTTGTAGCCATATTATGTTATGAATGAAAGGTTACTGTTGCTGCTCTCCGAGGACGTAGGCATAGCCGAACCTCGTTAAATGCTGTGTCTCATCTACTTTACGTGCAGCTCAATATTTGCACATATTCCAGTTCGTTTTATAACACGTTATCAGCACGAGAAACTCTCAGGTATAACTTTTGTGTTGCACTATTATCTATACTACTAACCATTATGTTGATGTAAGGAAGAAAAGTAGTGGAGAAGTTGTGGTCTGCTAGAGAGATATACGAGCAACCCAACTGTAAGGATAAGCTCTATGCCTCTTACTTTTTCTATTATTTTATTATTTCTCTATATTTTTAGTGGTGGTTTTTATCCCCACATTTATTTTATTTATTGTATGGTGTAGGTTTATTACCCATACAACAATATCTATTTAAAAGGGTAGTGCGGGTTTATCGTCCACACCTTTACTTTTATTTAAATGTATGGAGCAGAATTAGTGCCCATACAAGCACGTTTACTTTATCGTAAATTTACTTTTACTTAAAGTATGATGTGGAATTAACCCTCATACTTTATGAATTTACTTTACCGCACATTTAATTTTATTTAAAGTATGATGTGGAATTAACCCTCATACTTTATGAATTTATTTTACCGCACATTTAATTTTATTTAAAGTATGGTGCGGGATTAACGTCCATACAGCAAGCAATTTAATTTATGAATTTATTTTACCGCACATTTAATTTTATTTAAAGTATGGTGCGGGTTTATCGTCCATACCAGTAATTTATTTACCAGTAATTTATTTTATGGATTAATTGTGCTGTATGATGAGTTTTTTTACAGTATGCAGATCAGGACCAGAAGTTCCTTGATCCTCATCATACAATTACATCAGGACTTGAAGATCCTTGATGATGATATTGATATGAGAGCTGGCAGTCTTTCCGGTACTATACATGTAAACAAGAGATCGGACTTGAAGATCCTTGATCCTTGACATGTAAATAAGGACCTAGAGTTCCTTGATGATGTAACAGTACCGTATTGGTTAAAAGTGCTGTACACATGAATATTA
>NW_023010606.1:4918-6555 GCF_902201215.1 Prunus dulcis | reverse complement strand
TTAAGCAAAGGTTGGGCTTATCACGGTGAGTATTTTTCGAGGGCTTTCAGCAAATATTTCTTGGGCCTTGCTGTTCGGCAAGGCCACATAAATTATGTTGTGAAATTGGTTTGGGTGGTTTGGGTGTCTTGATAAAATTTGGGTCTTGGCTTTGGACAATTTTGGGCCCTAGCCTTGCAATAAGAGTGGGCCTATGAAGTAGGCTAGCAAACTTGAAATTTTGGGGGCTTCCATTTTGTGTTTGCACGGGCCTTGCCGTTCGGCAAGTCCATCCAAAGTATGTTCTGGGCTTAGCCTTGTAATATGGTTGGGTTTATAGAAGGTAGTCTAGGACACTTTGGAATTTTGAAGGCCTCATTTTATTTTTCACTGGCCTTGCCGTTCGGCAAGGCCCCTAATTTTCCCTCAATTTTTGTGTTGAAATTTGAATTTCAAATGGTGTAGGTACAAGGCATTTAGGAGGGAAAATGAAAGGGTGCTAGGGTTTGCTCGTGAATCGAGACGTCGTACCCTTAGTTGGCTATAAAAGGGAACTTGGGGTGGTGAAGGCATCACACTTGTGAGAATTTGAGAAAAATTGTGAGAATTTTGAAGGAGAGGAGGCGATTTCCGGCGAGGAATTTGTGGTGGTGATAGAGGCTGAGGTGACTTCCGGCGAACATTCGAGGTGCTACAAACAAGGTTAGAACCTATTTTGCTAGAACTTTTGAATTGAAATGTCTTGTTTTGTATGAACATGTTGAATGTTAGGAAGAACATGATGAACATGAGCATGAACATGATGAACACTTTGAATATGTATGAACATGTAGAATTCTTGCCTGGCATGAAGATTTGTCAAATTTCTGTTGTTGTGGTTTGATCCTCTCCGCATGTGCATTAGTTTCTTTTTTTTTGTTTCTTGCATACTTGTAGATGTCTGAGAGTTCTGATAGGGAAAGTCTTGACCCCCCTGCCTTTGGTGGGGATGAAACTGAGAGTGAAGAGCCCAGCCAGTATGTATGTTCTGAAGAAGAGGGTTCAGAGACAGAGGGTCCGGTAGAAGGCACCATAGAAAGTAGGATGATAGTCCCTGGGGGTGAGAGGGTTGAGCCATCCGAAGATTCTGGGTCAGCTGCATATAGGGAGATGCAGAGAAATTATATAGAGCTAGAGGCTATAGCAAACCGGGTTCTAGCCTTGCCGCAAATGCAAGAGGGTTCGAGCAACCAGGCATCACCATCAGGGTCTGTGGGTATAGCCGCGGCTTCGGTTTCAGAGGGTTTAGACATCCGGGTCGGTGTTCCATTGCCGAGGCGGAATACGCTTACAGAAGCGAAATTGGCCCAGCTGCGGAAAGATTTTGATGTGCCAGCCTATGTGGGCTTGAGATTACCGACTGAGGCCGATGTAGTCAGATATCCCGCGGATGGCTCCGTGATGATTTTCACAGATATGTATCGGCACGGCTTCAGACTACCGTTTCATCCGTGGGTTCAGATGATGTTGGCCAAGTTGGGGTATGCACCGGGGCAATATAATCCCAACTTCTGGATTCTTCTGCATGGAGTGTACATTGCTTGGTGGTTGGCTAGGCTAGGGGAGCCAACATTTGAGCAGTTCATGTACCTGTACTCAATCTCGAAGCAACAGGGAAA
>NW_023010606.1:0-1581 GCF_902201215.1 Prunus dulcis | reverse complement strand
GAGGGCAACCTTGTCTGGGAAGACGAGAACGAGGCCGGCCCCACACCCCTGGGCATTAGAAGAGCCATCCACGAATAAGGTCCACAGGGGCTGCGTTAGGTCGAGAGTGCATTTGGGTGGGGTTTGGTCCTGGCTCAGAGAGGGATTGGGTTCGGTTATGAGCTGGGTAGCTGCAGAAGCTTGGGGCTCCGTGAATTCAGATAAGAAGTCAGCAACGGCCTGCCCCCTCATAGCCGGGCGGGGTTTGTAATGAATATCAAACTCGCCAAGTTCAATGGCCCATTTAACCAGTCTCCCAGAAGTTTCTGGCCTCTGCAACACCTGCCGGAGCTGTTGGTTGGTTAAGACATGGATGGTGTGAGCTTGGAAATATGGTCGGAGGCGTCTAGCCGAGACGACCAGGGCGAACGCCAACTTTTCGATGTCTGGGTATCGAACTTCGGCATCTTGCAATGCCTTACTAACATAATGCACTGGGTGCTCCGCGTTGTCCTTCGATCGAATGAGCACAGAGCTAACAGCCGAAGCTGAGACGGAGAGATAAATCACGAGGATGTCTCCGTGCTCAGGGGTTGACAATAAAGGGGCCCGGCCCATATACTCCTTCAGCTCGCTGAAAGCTGTCTCACACTCGGCAGTCCAAGTGATGTTTCTCTTTGTGCCCTTAAGGGCCTTGAAGAATGGGGCGCAACGGTCAGTGGCCTTGGAGATAAATCTGGTCAGGGCAGCAACACGCCCTGTAAGGCTTTGGATATCCTTGACCGTCTTAGGTATTGTCATATCTAAGATGGCCTGGATCTTTTCTGGGTTGGCCTCAATACCCCTTTGGCTGATCATGAAGCCAAGAAATTTGCCTGAAGCCACCCCAAATGCACATTTGGTGGGGTTCAGCCTCATCTTGTACTGCTTCAGGATGGTGAACATGGCAGAGAGGTTGGGGATGTGCTGGTCAGCTGTGCGACTCTTGACTAGCATGTCGTCGACATAAACCTCCATGGTATTGCCAATCAATGGGGCGAAAAGGTGGTTCACCAGACGCTGGAATGTAGCCCCGGCGTTCTTGAGGCCAAAGGGCATCACCTTATAGCAGTAGAGGCCGCGGTCCGTAATGAAAGAGGTGTGGGCCTGATCTTCGGGGTGCATGAAGATCTGGTTGTAACCTGAATAAGCATCCATGAAGCTAAGGAGGGCGTGGCCCGCTGTGGCGTCGACTAGCTGGTCAATGCGGGGTAGGGGGAAGCTGTCCTTTGGGCAGGCCCGATTAAGGTTGGTGTAATCGACACACATGCGCCAGCCCTTTCTTGGTTTACGGACCATCACGACATTGGCCAGCCATGTAGGATAGTCAACCTCCCTGATGAATCCGATACTACTCAATCGATCCACCTCCGCCCTCATGGCCTCATAGCGCTCGGGATTATAAGAGCGGCACTTCTGGCGGACTGGTCAGACGGCAAGATTGACGCTAAGCCTATGGGATATGATGTCTGGTGATATGCCAGGCATGTCATTGTAGGACCATGCGAAGACTTCGGAGTTGAGGCGGAGGAAGGCAACCAGGTCAGAGCGAAGCTCTGGCGA
>NW_023010605.1:0-6588 GCF_902201215.1 Prunus dulcis | reverse complement strand
TATGATGGTTTCTCTATCGTGGTTTCCATATTTTCCCTTTGTTTGTTGATGTTGCCCGTCGTTGTTCACCTAGCCATCTCTCTTTCCTCCATGAGCCTCGTCAACGCTCGCCGAGCCTTCTCTGCCATGCTACATGCCACTATTCCCTTTGCACAACCCTTGTTTCTTACTCTGTGTTGCCGACTTGGTATCAGTCACTCAAGCCCCATCACTGTGTTGCCGACTTTGTATCTTTGTATTACCCCCTTCGTATCGGCCTCTCATGCTCCATCTCTGCTCAACCCGTGTTCTTCTCCCCTCTTAAGTCCAATATCTTTCTTTGATTTTACTGCTGGTCTTTGTCTTCTTCAATGCTCTCTGCACACACATAAGGAGTTTTCAACCCCTGCCACTTTCATTCCTCTCCAACACCTTATCCACCATGCTACATACAACTTTGTGATTATATGCTACACTATGTGATATTTATAATGTTTCTACAAGCTGTTTTTTAAAGAAGTAGAATTTCACATGTCTTTTTTTTTTTTTTTCTCGTTCTTTTCCTTCTATCTTCTCTCCTCTCTTTCTTTCTTTTTTCTTTCCTTTCTTTCTTTCTTTTTTCCAATTAAGTGGGTCGAGGTGGAAAGCCAAAAAACATGGGTGTTTACCTCGAGGTGGAAAGCCAGAAAACATGGAAAGCGAAAAACACAGAGCGGAAATCATGGAGGCGTAAAGCCAGAAATTACGGGTGTGGAGCTTGAGGAAAGCGGAAAAATCATAAACGGGTGTCATAATGGATGTATATAAAAGGAAACAAGGGGAGAAAATGAAGGAAACATGCATCTAATGCTTGAGAAATGAACTTTAGCCACAACCTATACAACAAAAACATTCTAAATGGCAGATTCATTTTGTTTATACTAGTTGAGTTAAACCTTTTTCATTTTAAACCAAGTATCTTAGCCTAGTCTCTTTGAACACCAATAGAAAAGGAAAAAGGGAATAGATCTTTACCATTGATGACCTTTTCTTGATTTCTTAAGAATGAACACCTTTGTTGGAAATGCCTTTTGTTTCCCTTGATTTTGACTCCTTCAAGGTTCATGTGGTAATGACCACATGCCTGTAAGTTCATATGGTATTTATGCAAATTTCCCTATTAATAAAGTACCATTAGCCTAGAAAACCGCTGTAATATCCTATTTACCTTCATCTGTGAATGGCTTATCATTTTATAAGAAAAGAAGAATTTAGATAAATATTCATGTGGTAGATCATCCGCCCTTTCACAGGATTTCTCTGGTCTTCTTGGCTCTCTCGGTTTCTTAACGTCTGTCTTTTCTATATTGAAGAAATTTTCATCATACCTATATACCTTGAAGGTTATCTTTTTAAAGAAAGAAGTTCTATATTGTAGGTATATAATTTCCATTCTTCATGAAAAATGGGATCAGTTGTGGCTCACAGAAATGTCAAAGGTCAGAAATTCTATATATACTAAAGCCCAATGCAACTAAACACTGTAGCTAAGCACAGTAAAATTACGAAAATGCCTCTATTTAAAACTGTACAGCCAGCTTTTCCTTTCCTTTTGAACAGTAAAATTGCCATTTTGCCCTTGACTGATTGTTCTGTATTTTTCCCGTTTTGCCCTCTCTTTCCTTGGGATGTAACTAGCTGTTGTTTAGGGTTGAGAGGTGTCTGGTTGGATTTCAACTAGCTGGTTGGAGAGCTACAGGGGTAAAATGGGAGAGCTGTTGGTTCTTCACTGTTTAAATCTGGAGGGTTCCACTGTTTTACAGAACCACCTTTTTTCCCACCAAATTGCTTGCCTTCTTCGTTTCCATTCTTCTCATCTTCCTCTGCTCTTCCAAAGTGCTCACTTTCCAGCTCCCTTGGGTTCTATCAGGAAGGGGATTAAATCTTACAGATTTGCTGAGGTATTTCCAGCGTTGTTATTCTTAATTTTTTTACTCAATTGTTAATTAATTTTTCTACTCAATTGTCAATTAATTTTTCTGACTTCTCTGTTCTCCCACCAAAGCAATATATCACCACTGGTCTGAGAAAAACAGAGTGTAGTTTGTGAGAGATGATGCAAAGCCCATTAAATTGGTGACACAAACCAAACTTACAGCTAACATTGGTGACATAAACAGATCAGTCAAAGCATAAAAACCAAGTTTTTTCACAAAAACAAGAGCAGAGAATTTATTTCTGAAAACGAAATCCATCAAGCACACACCTCTAATTTGAAGCCTCTTCCACTGTCACTGATCAAATGGGTTTTACCGACTAACCTCCTTAAACAAAGCACTGTGTGTTGAGCTAGAGACTGGTATAGCTGGTGGACGGGAAGGGCTCTGCCCAAAGAAGAAGATTTCCTTCAAATGGTAGACAACCATGAAATAGGCTATTCCAGATTTGGCCAGCAACCATGCCTCAGCTCAACAAACCCAATTAGAAAGAAAGAGATTTTATAGAGAGAAGTGAAGTGCATGGGTCTCTCTGTTTATGTGTGCCTCTGTGAGAGAGAGAGAGAGAGAGAGAGAGAGAGAGAGAGGCGTGTAAGAGACTTTTGAGTTTTGTTTTTGTGCACACAACACAGAGTGAGCTGGAGAGATGGGTCAAGAGGTGATGAGTACGACAACATTGTACTTTTGTTTTGTTGGGTCTATCTCAGCATTGTATATTTTTCCATAATTAAATATTTTTATATTTTTCCTCATGCCTTTTAATAAATATATACGTGCATTTTTATACTAACAAAAAATATATTTTATTTATAGATTTAAAACACATTGAGTTTCACTTATATCCGTGATTTACAACCGTTCCAATTTAACAAGAAACTCAAAGTGCGTATTTGCAGAATGTGGCGACCAAAACTTATTGGATCTACTGATCAATTTGGCGGCCTTCAGTGTATCTTGGTTGACCAAAAGGTAAGAAAATCTCTTTTCCGTGTTATTTCAATTTAATTATAATAACACCACTTAAAGACACCCTTTGTTTAATATCTGTTTCTATTGAGCTCCCTTAGTTTTTAGTAGATATTAGCGTGTCAGTGTGTGTTCTTCCTATTATTAATATTGCACCCATTTTCCTAGGAGGTCATAACCATATAAAGTAAGTATAAATTTAGTCCAAATACTTCTATAGAGGATCTAAATAATTAAGAATATTGCGGTAAACTATGTTATCTATAGGCTTTGTTAGATCTAGATTCATTATATATAATCTACTTACTTTTTTATTTTTAAATTTTTAAAAATGAATGTATTATCATATATTTGTATTTCCTTCCTTTTAAATATAATTTCCCCTTATTAATTTTCCTCTTCCTCTTTTTTCAATTATGTAGACAGATGCAATACAAGCTAGCGTCAAAGAGATCGACTATGATTTTGTAGCTCCGAAAATAAAAGCAGGTTCCATTTATGAAATAACACATTTCCACACTGGTCGCAACAAACCATCTCACAAAATTGTACCACACGTTGCACAATTGTTCTTTAATGCAAGAACAACTTTCAAAGAACTGCCAACCATTCAGCCACACATTCCACGACATCGATTTTATTTGGTTGATTATACTCAATTGTCCACTCGGATTGACAAAATTGACATCCTAAGAGGTAATACTTTATATATTATTAAAAACTATGCATATATATACAATAAGTATTTCTCCAAAAAAATTTCACATTTTAATACCCTCATAATATTTTCTTTATCATATTGCAAAATGTTTTTGGACACATTACTGCAATACAACCATTGGAACAAAAAATGGTGGGCAATGAAAGGCTTGAGGATAAATGTGAAGTCTGCATCGAAAATATCAGGTACAAATATTCAAAAAATGTTTATAATTCAAATTCTAAACTATTATCTCTCTTTCTAAATATTTTTTCCCCTACATCTAATTATTCATGAAAGAAAATGTTAGAATAACCTTGTGGGGAAATACTGCAAAAACTTTTGATTCCCAAGCTTTACAACAATTGACATCACCAATATTCGCAGCTTTTACAAGCCTGAAAGTTAAACAATTTCAAGGTATCCAGTTTATTTTCACTTTCCCCACTTTTTTATACTTCATTTCAAATAAAAACAAATCTAATTCATTATTTATCAATATGTAGGGAAAATTGTTCTAAACAGTAGTGTCTCCACATTAATTTTTATCAATCCAGATATACAAGAATTGGCGGCCTACAAAATGATGTATGAATTGTTATCACTTTTATTCTAACATATACCTTTGTTTCCCCATTTACCTAAATTAACACCTCTTTTTTATTATATAAAAATAACAATACCCACAGCTTTAATGACTCCACACATGCTATTAAAATGATGCCTTCTTCCGCCGCTCAACTAATGACACCTCAACATTTAGAAGCTGCTAAAAAGCTATCTGTCCAAGAGTTAAATGTTCTTGATCCAGAGACACATAAGGTAAATACACTAACTTCTTTCTTTAATCACTTTATTATTCATATTTTAATATACAATTTCACAAATTATTCAAACTAATTTTCACTTTATTATTCTCTTATCACTATATATTTTATAATTTTTTTGCTATATTAATATATATTTTTTAAATATGTTTTAGGACACTCATTTTATGCAGAGCAGCTATTACGCGTTTTGATACGCGTAATGGTTGGTGGTATAAAGCATGTCCATCTTGCTTTAAACAACTTAGAACTGCTGTCCACCGTGATGAACTTTTGTGCCCAAAACACAATAATCAAATTCCTCTCCCTTGGTAATACAAATCTCAACAATTTGTTTCATTTTATTTTTCCATAATTTAAACACAATTATTATAAATTATTAAAACATTACATATATTTTACATACAGGTTCAAAGTGAGCTTGGTGCTTGAAGATTCAACTGATGAAACTAATGCTATCATAATTGGAAGACCAGCAGAACAACTGTTTAAAATTTCTTGCAATGAATTGGTTGTTCAAAGAGGTTTTACCGACCAACAACAATTACCAGATGTGATTCTGCAAACAAGAGGACAAGTTAAAATTTTCCAACTTCGATTTGGAAGCATGAGAAGTGATTTCAACAGAAATGATCTACTCATTCAAGCAATCTTCGATGACACAATGCCACTTATTGAACCAACACCGCAATCATCTGACAAAAGTTTGGCTGCACATGATACAGAAAACATTGGCGCCCAAATGGTTCCACCATTACCCCACTTCTCTCAAAGCAAATTCCAAGTGCATCTTCCACAAGCTCAGTTGATGCTTCTATAACAGAAGTTACCCCAATTTCAAAAAAAAGATACAGAGACGCTGTCAAAAGAGCTCTATTCACCTTTCGTCCATCAAAAAAAGCAAAAAGGTTAGAATTGATATAATAATTAACTCCTTTATATCAATATTTACACATATTCTAACATTTACCAATATATTTCTTTCTTTTTCATTTAGCATTTCTTTAAGTCATGTTCAAACCGAAACCGAATCTGAAAAAATGGTCACAACAAAAAGCATGGAGGAAATTGTATCAGATTCTGATTTACCAATCACTGGCTTAAAGAAAAAATCAAGCATGGAGAATTTGCCAACCAGCACTTCTACCCCAAAAATAGAGTTTGTATTCTCTAATTCACTCATCTCATTTAAATACATATTACATCCATAATATTCAATTATTCATACCGTCTGTCATGTTCTGATTGATGCTTTGTTTTAATATATTATAAGATTCTCTCTACTTATTATATAGGTCAAAAAACCAACCACTATTGGATTAACAATAAATCAAATTTTTGCATGCTGAATGTTTGGAAATACTATTAAATTGTCATATTTACAGGTAAATTTTTTGGAAAAATGTCCATTTTTCAGGGTAGGTTCTGCCCGTTTTTTAACATAAATGTCAAGCCCTTAAATAATTTTTGCTCTAAATAACAGCAAAAAAGTCATATATTCCTAATACATAAGAGAATTAAAAACCTAAACATTATATTTACATCCTTTTTTCCAATTTTTCTTCAATATATTCAACCATAATTATTTTGCCTCTCTTCAACTTTTCCTTTAGATAAACACAAAATTAAAATTATGTTTACTTTGTATTACTTCAATTAGAAAACCATCTACAACTTGCTCATTAGTTCTCTTAATTTTGTAACTTTGTATTTCCTACATTGAAAAACTATTTATAACTTTCTTATTAAATCAATAAATTATATTAATCCTGTTTATACATAATTAAATGTTTATGATTATTGTCCTAACTCAATTTCCCCCATTCATCAATATTAACATTTACTATTTTCTCACTTTTTTTTATAACAGGGTCAAGACCTCCATCAAAGAGAAAAAAATCATGAAGAAAGTGCAAAACAAAGCTCGCCCAATTAAATAGCATGCTGTACAAAACTATCCAAATTTTGCTATTTTGATGCCTACTTCCTACTATAAACATCTCGATGTATATACAAACAAGTGTAGTATTTTAACATAACAAGTAGCCTGTAAAATATGTTATTACATGCTTTTTTTCCAACTTACACTCCTTTGTTAAACATAATGTTATAAATTAAATCTCATTGTATATATAGCAAA
>NW_023010604.1:0-6772 GCF_902201215.1 Prunus dulcis | reverse complement strand
ACTTCTGGCATCTCATTTAATTGCTCATCCATGAGTTTAAGGAACTGCAAGTTCCCTTTTGTATATAGTGACGGTTTACCCAAAATGGTTAATATTTATGCATACGTCACTATTCATGTGAATAGTACTATTCATCAAGTCATGAATACATATCTATTTATATATGCAGTACATTTGCCAGTACAATTAATATTCATGTGTACGGCACTTTTAACCAATACGGTACTGTTACATCATCAAGGAACTCTAGGTCCTTATTTACATGTCAAGGATCAAGGATCTTCAAGTCCGATCTCTTGTTTACATGTATAGTACCGGAGAGACTGCCAGCTCTCATATCAATATCATCATCAAGGATCTTCAAGTCCTGATGTAATTGTATGATGAGGATCAAGGAACTTCTGGTCCTGATCTGCATACTGTAAAAACTCATCATACAGCACAATTAATCCATAAAATAAATTGCTAGTAAATAAATTACTGGTATGGACGATAAAACCGCACCATACTTTAAATAAAATTAAATGTGCGGTAAAGTAAATTCATAAATTAAATTGCTTGCTGTATGGACGTTAATCCCGCCCCATACCTTAAATAAAATTAAATGTGCGGTAAAGTAAATTCATAAAGTATGAGGGTTAATTCCACATCATACTTTAAATAAAATTAAATGTGCGGTAAAGTAAATTCATAAAGTATGAGGGTTAATTCCACATCATACTTTAAGAAAAAGTAAATTTGCGATAAAGTAAACGTGCTTGTATGGGCACTAATTCTGCTCCATACATTTAAATAAAAGTAAAGGCGTGGACGATAAACCCGCACCACCCTTTTAAATAGATAGTGTTGTATGGGTAATAAACCTACACCATACAATAAATAAAATAAATGTGGGGATAAAAACCACCACTAAAAATATAGAGAAATAATAAAATAATAGAAAAATTAAGAGGCATAGAGCTTATCCTTACAGTTGGTTTGCTCGTATATCTCTCTAGCAGACCACAACTTCTCCACTACTTTTCTTCCTTACATCAACATAATGGTTAGTAGTATAGATAATAGTGCAACACAAAAATTATACCTGAGAGCTTCTCGTGCTGATAACGTGTTATAAAATGAACGGGGATATGAGCGAATATTGAACTGCACGTAAAGTAGATGAGACACAGCATTTAACGAGGTTCGGCTATGCCTACGTCCTAGGAGAGCAGCAACAGTAACCTTTCATTCATAACATAATATGGCTACAACTCTAGTGTTTACAATATGTATGCTCACCTAATTTTCTCTCTAGGAGAATTTCTCTTTGCTCTCTTTCTCTTCACACACTCACCCTCTTTCTTCCTTCCCTTCATCTTTTCTCATTTCATCTTACATTACAAGCAAATAGAATGCCTATTTATAGGCAAAGCAAATGGCTTGGTTTGGTGGGTGTGTGATTTGGTTTGGTGGGTGTGTGATTTGGTTTGGTGGGTGTGTGATTTGGTTTGGTAGGTATGTGGTTTGGTTTGATGGGTGTGTGGTTTGATTTGGTGTTGAATGTTAGAGCATGTGGGCTTCATCCACTCTTCTTTCTTTACAACATGTTGGTTTTTTTTTTTTTTTGTTGTAACAAGTCATTGGTAACAATTAACCCACTGAAATAATTTTGTTTGTAAAAATGACGGAAAAAAAAAAGAAGAAAAGCCCTACCCTTTCCCGACATAGCATTGTTCTCGAAGTTGTTGCCTAAATGCAATTAGAAAGGAAATCTAATTCGAAACTCATCGAAACAAAGTTTTTGTCGACTGGATCATCATCCACGCACTTGAGAGCTCCGCCGCTCCCTTTCGAGATTTGGTCTCGCTTCCCAAATGTTGAAGGTTGGCTGAGACTCACTGACTCACTGAGATGCTGAAGATGATGATGCGGAATATAGCTGCTGCTTCTTTTTATTGCAGCAGTCGGAGATGGAGAGGTATGCCTTGTCTTCACTCTAACTCCACTCTTGTTGTTTTAGACAACAATTACTTTGCTTTCTTTCACTCTCAACCTTCGAAACCAATCAAATCTACAAGAACCAAACTAGCCCAGCCAGTGAGAGACTCACCCAAAATCACAAATGTTGAGGATGCTTTCAATGTGTTTGATAAAATGCTCCAAATGCGTCCTCGGCCTTCAGTTGTTCTTTTCACTCAAATATTGGGTCAAGTTGCAAAATTGAAACATTACTCAGCCGCCATCTCATTGTATAACCAAATGGGTGTGTCGAGAATTGGACATGATGTTTATATCCTAACCATTGTCATTAATTGTTATTGTCATTTGAACCAAATGGGGTTCGGTTTATCTGTATTGGGAAAATTCTTCAAACTTGGTCTTGAACCAAATGTCTTTACCTTCACCACTGTGATCAACGGCTTTCTTCTTGAGAATAGAGTGGTTCAGGCAGTAGAACTTTTCAATAAAATGATCAAGGCAGGTAATTGTCAGCCTGATGTCTTTACTTTCAGCACACTAATAAAGGGCTTTTGCATGAGGGGTGACAACCGTGCAGCTATTCAATTGCTCAGGAAGATGGAGGAAGGGGTTTGCAAGCCTGACCTAGTTGTCTATAACACAATCATCGACAGTCTTTGTAAGGATACACTAGTTGATGATGCATTAAACCTCTTCTCAGAAATGATGTGCAAGGGTATTTCCCCAAATGTCATTACCTATACATCCTTGATTAATGGAGTTTGCAAATTAGGCGAGTGGAAAGAAGCTACAAGGTTGTTGAATGAAATGGTGAGTAAAAATATCTTTCCAGATGTGTTCACGTTCAATGTCTTGGTAGACACACTTTGTAAGGAGGGAATGGTCGTGGAAGCAGAAGGCGTGGTTGAGATGATGATTCAAAGAGATATTGATCCTGATACAGTTACGTACAATTCACTCATGGATGGTTACTGTTTGCGAGGAGAAATAGGCAAGGCACAAAATGTTTTTGAACTAATGCTTAGCAAGGGCTTGATGGTTAATGTTGTTTGTTACAACACGTTGATAAATGGATATTGTAAGCTTAAAAAAATAGATGAGGCCATGATGCTTTTTCTGGATATGTCTCATAAGGGACTAGTTGCAAATACCGTTACCTATAACACTCTTCTGGATGGTTTTGGCAAAGCAGGTAGAATACAGGATACACAAAAGTTGTTCTCTGAGATGCAAGCTTGTGGCCAACTTCCAAATGTTCGAACTTATTCTATTTTACTGGATGGCCTGTGTACAAACCGACAACTTTCTAGGGCAATGCAATTGTTTGGAGAGATGGAAGCGAAGAAGTTGGATATTGATATTGTGATTTACAATATTCTTATTGAAGGTTTGTGCATAGCTGGAAAAATTGAATCTGCAAGGGATCTCTTTTGTGGTTTATCATCAAAAGGACTTCGACCTGATGTGAAGACATACACTATAATGATTAATGGACTCTGTATCGCGGGCCTAACAAGTGAAGCAGAAAAGTTTCTTATCCAAATGGAAGAGAAAGGCTGTTTTCCTGATGGTTGCACCTATAACACAATTATCCGAGGGTTCATCCATAATAAACAGACATCAAGGGCGATGGTACTTATTCGAACAATGGTAGAGAAGGGTTTTTCTGCAGATGCATCAACAATGGAGTTGATAGTTAATTTACTGTCGAAAGAGGAAGTGGATCCTGCTTTGTTGCCTTTGATAAAAAAATCACTGTGAAATTAATATGCATTTGTGGACAATGAAATTTGGAACTGCTGCACCTTCAACGACCATAAAGGTATTACAGTGGTTGAGCGTATGGCAGGAGGTGAAAAGGCCTTCTCACTTGCATCCTTAATCTCTGGTATTAATTCTGTTTAATTGGCTATGTCTTTTGAACTTTTCCCTTAATCCATGATGATTTATTAACTTTGTATTCCTATCACTTGGCATCTTGCAGTATATAGAAGGCCAAATATATAAATTTAGGTGTGCCTTCTCGTGACTCTCCTAGCTTGAAAATGTTTCTATAGATAACGTGGCTACTGTTTTGGGTTTCAGAAACTTTGACAAAACATAGACCATTATAGGTTAAGTCAATTGATATTGACTTCAATATTGGTTATCTACAGAGAATATTTAAAATCAAAGGTTGGTTTGTCTCACTTCCCACATAATGTATAATATATATACTAATGGCTTCTAGTTTGAGGATGAAATAATGAGCCTAAACTTTATCAATTCATTGATGTTCTGGAGAGGAGTGTGTTATTTTGGGATAGCGGCTGATAATGGTATATATATTGTTGTTCCTTGATTGAACTTGTGTTGAGTACCCATCTTTATGTTAACTAAACTAATTTTCCAAGTTAAAACTCTTTTGTTTCTTTTCTGGTTCATATATACCAGTCAAACTCTTTAGATGGTTTGCTTGGTTAGAAGTTGGAACTAGTTAGCCATGATGGAAAATACTAGCCCCAATGCCAGGATTGGGATTGGAAGGGAAGGGATAATTTTTACAAAGTGATTTTTGAATGTAGTGAATTATGTATTTTCTATCAAAAAGAAAATTACATGCTTCAATTTGCAGCTAGTTTGTTTTCTTTTCATATTTCCAGCCATACAGTAAGTAAACCTCATGTGTGTTTGTAAAGGCCTATATTTGTACAACGTGTAATTTTGGCATTGGTTTAGGACAACTGTCATTTTTGTGTTTGATGGTGCAATTGCAGTTATTGTGAATGAGTTTTAAGTGAAATAATAAAATTTAAAAGCATTTAATAATAGTTTTGTAATTTTGAGGTTTTTTGGTTGTGTGATTGTAAAATTACATCCTATTTTTTAGACATTGGCCTTATGTAAATTAGGTAAAATTATATTCTTATTTTACATTTTAGGCATTGGCATATAACGCCTCGCCTTTCAAAACATTGGTTAATAGGACCACATTAATTAATAATGCAAGGGACTTTGCAAATTCAATGGCAAAGCGTATGACCTCTTATGTGGACTCAGCATGAGAAGCTCTTATGGAGCCATAGCTAAGATTCTGAGAAGAGGGAAAACACCCCTGTATTTTATCCGGCACCAGCTAGCACAGACAAAATTGGCATGCCTGGCCGGTACTTAGCCACCAGCTTCGCAGTGCTTCCTCCTCCAGTTAGGACTCAGGACTATAAAATCCCACATTGAAAACAATGGAATCATATTTCCATATCTTTTGGCAATTGAATCATCAAATTTGCATAAATCTCTTCCTAAGAGATTTATGCATGCACCAAGCTCTCAAAGCTCTTGAACACCAAGAAAACTATCGAACCAGCGTTTGGCCTCAAGCTCCCTAAGATTTTTGATAATTTTGAAGATAAACCTGTAGCATCTGGAAGTATTGCTCAAGTGCATCGATTGAGAGCTACTTTAAGGTTTAGGTACCCTGGTCAACATGTGAAGCCTCATAGTAGTTGCCATAAAGGTTAGGCATCGTGGTGTTGGTGAATCGATTAGGAAAGATGATGTTATAATCAAGCTGGTAGTAAAACTTTCGAACTGCATTCCTGCTTTAAAGTTGTGGAGATTGGATGAGAGTGTACAGCAATTTTTATCATGTCTCAAGTTGATCTTGCAAGGGAAGCTGCCCATTTGCATCCACTTGTGCATCCTGCTGTTTTGGTGGAAACTTATGAACAAGGGGAATGTTGTCTTTGTTGGTTAAAAAATAAAGATAATATGCAAGTATAAATTATAATACGTGAATTTTGTTTCTTATTGAATTTTTTCTAAAAAATACATGTAGTAAACGAGAGAAATACTTGCGTACGTGTATAATATATTATTAAATGTGAAAGTGCTAAAATCTTTATATTGGTAATAACTCCAGAAAAGTAAAAAATTAAAAGGAGACCATAGAGACTCGAGTAATGGGCTAATAGTAATGGATTGGGCTCTTGGGCTACGGGGAAGTTTAATTAGGACACCCAAACGATTTCACAAAAGACTTAATAAATAGAAATTAATTATTTTGTGGACTTTTCCTTTAATTTCTTTCATATTAAATAATAATCAAAATATAATTACTAATTAGAGTAATTCAAAAAGGCTAAAATATTCCTTAATCACATATATTAAATCAAAAAAGTAGGCCATTCAAAAATAAAAAAGTAAAGAAACTAATTTGATATTTTAAAAATTAATATATAAAAAATCTCTCTCGATGAAAGTACGTTGGCACAGGTCTGTGCCGGCGAAATTTGTGGGATTAAATTTTCTTTTAAAACAGTATAGCCGTGCGGTTATACTGTTTATGTATAATAAAAATGGATACACCCAACGCATAGGTTTGAGATGTCAAGCAAGTAAAGTTGGTACTTTATACTATTTTTAAAAAACTTAGGAAACACGAGTACAGCCATGTGGCTGTACAGTATCTAATGCTATTAAAAGATTTGTATGCATTCGAAAGGTATAGCCGTGCGGCTATATGAATAAAATATTCGTATAAATTCGAAGAGTATAGCCGTCCGGCAATATATTAAAATATTTGAATATATTCAAGGGTATAGCCGATCAGCGATACTCTTTATTTTTAAATGTGTGATTAGATTTCCTGTTTGTTTTGTCACTGCTTGATTTTCAATTCAAGTCTTTTGTAGAAAACCATTGGCTTTGGTTTCCCCTCTTCTAGCGAAACTCAGGTCTTTAGATTTGTTATATATAAGTCCTTCTTCTTGTGCGAAATGGTTTTGAGCAGCTCCCGGAAATGAGGCAGTGGGCATGAGTGTGGAACTTC
>NW_023010603.1:0-6962 GCF_902201215.1 Prunus dulcis | reverse complement strand
TAAGTATCCGAAGAACTGCATTCATATGGTCTTCACTTGGAGAGTGCATAAATTGACTGACAACGCTCTCCGCATAAGCAATGTCTGGTCGAGTATGTGACAAATAGATCAATCTTCCCACTAACCTTTGGTATCTTTCTTTGTTAGTTGGAACTTGATCCGGATATTCTCCAAGATGATGATTCTGAACAATAGGAGTGTTCGCAGGTTTACAATCTAGCATTCATGTGTCTGTCAACAAGTCTAAGACATATTTCCTTTGAGAGAGAAATATGCCTTGCTGCGATCGAGCCACCTCAATCCCCAAGAAATACTTGAGTCCACCTAGATCCTTCATCTCAAACTCAGTAGCCAAATAGTCTTGTAGCTGTGATATTTCTTGTTTATCATTTCCAGTAATAATCATATCATCAACATAGATTATTAATGCTGTTACCTTCCCTTTCCGATGTTTCAAGAACAAAGTATGATCTGAGTTGCACTGTTTGAAACCATTGTTCTTCATTGCCATGGTGAACCGTCCAAACCATGCACGTGGGGATTGTTTCAATCCATACAATGCTTTTCGTAACCTGCAAACTGTTCCAGTCTGAGTAGTATTATATCCAGGAGGAATGTCCATGTACACCTCCTCCATGAGTTCGCCATGTAGAAAAGCATTCTTTACATCAAACTGGTGTAGTGGCCAATCCAAATTAGCTGCAAGGGACAATAAGACTCTGACGGTGTTTCACTTTGCAACTGGAGCAAAGGTTTCTTCATAGTCTATACCATAGGTCTGTGTGTACCTTTTTGCCACAAGTCTTGCCTTGTATCGCTCGATAGATCCATCTGCATTGTGTTTTATAGTAAACACCTATCTACATCCGATAGTCTTTTTTCCTCGGGGTATAGTCTCCAATGTCCAAGTCGGATTTTTCTCAAGGGCTTTCATCTCCTCTTTTATAGCTTGGACCCACTTAGGATCTTTCAATGCTTCAGAGACCTTGGTTGGAATATGAATAGCAGACAACTGATGCACAAAAGCCTTGAGTGGTTCAGACAGCTTCTCAGTGGATACATGATTTGCAATTGGATACTTGGATGTCTTGCCAATATCAG
Organism: Prunus dulcis; assembly: GCF_902201215.1. Taxonomy (NCBI): domain Eukaryota; kingdom Viridiplantae; phylum Streptophyta; class Magnoliopsida; order Rosales; family Rosaceae; genus Prunus; species Prunus dulcis. The sequence goes on along the minus strand of NW_023010603.1, from coordinate 5,861 downwards.
GTGAATAACGATTTGGTGGCTTCCCACGATTTTGCCTGAAAGGTAATTGATATCCAATAGTTTTATCATCTAAATGCACAAGTCTAGTAGGAGTAGTTACCTCAAGGATATTCTCAGGAGATTGGTCTGTTGGTACTGTTGAGTTAGAGGGAGGTCTTCATCTTGTTGTTATGTATTGTCTGTAGGTGTGAGACTCGGATCAGAAATATCTTCGCATGGATCAGGTGGGTCAGGCAATTGATCGCTATGAATGGGCAATTGGTCGCTTTTCGACAGAGAGTAATCTCGTGCTCCAGACTCGGAATGATCAATCATTTCTGTACAAAGGAGAATTTCTTTATTTTCCAAGTTGCTCCAATTCTGCTCTTCACTTTGTATCTCCTCTTGAAGTGTAGAATTGGATGATGGGTCATGGAAGAACAGCTCAGATTCCAGAAAGGTCACATCCAAAGTGACATAGGTTCGTTGGGTAGGAAGGTGATAACAGCGGTAGCCTTTCTGATGAGTGGCATAACCCACAAAAACACAACGAAGCGCACATGGATCAAGTTTGCTACGTTGATTTTTGTGGAGATGAACGAAAGCCACACATCCGAAGATTCGGGGTATGAGTACCAAAACAAAGGGCAGAGGTCTGTGTTGCACAAGCACTTGTAAGGGAGTTTTAAAGGTCAATACACCAGAAGGCATACGGTTGATCAGGTGAACTGCGGTGACAATAGCATCATCCCATTGATGGCGAGGAACATGGGCGCCAATCGGAAGTGCTCGGGTGGTTTCAAGAAGATGTCGATTCTTTCGCTCGGCAACACCTTTTTGTTGAGGTGTCTTACGACAAGTCGTCTTATGAATAATTCCATATTGTTGGAAGTAAGTCTGAAAGTCATGATTGACAAATTCTCCATCATTATTTAAGCGAAGAATCTGGATTTAAGCATTAAACTGAGTTTTCATCTGTTTGTGGAATGACTGGAAAAAAAAACACTTCATTTTTATTCTTCAGCAAATAAATCCATGTAATCCGTGTACAATCATCTATGAATGTGACAAACCATCGAACACCAGAATGAGCAGTGATAGGTGAAGGTCCCCAAACATCAGAGTGAATCAATGTAAACGAAGTAGTACACTTGTTCGTACTCAATGGATAAGGCACACGGTGACTCTTGGCCAAAGTACAAGTATCACATGTGAAGTTAGAATCTTTGAAACCGAAGAATAAATCATGTATAAGATGCTTCATATAACTAAAAGACGGATGTCCCAATCGACGGTGCCACAACCAGATTTACTTTTTGTTTGCTATTAAAGGGATGCGTCACACTATTAGCCATGTTGAGACTGAGGTATCTACATAATATAGCACCCCTATCTTAGTACTACTACCAAGAATCTTCTTAGTGTGAATATCCTGAAGTAAACAAAAACTCAGGTAAATAAGTACACAACAATTCAATTGTTCAATAAGCTGACTAACTGACAACAATTTATTGGATAAAGATGGAATAAGTAAAGTATTAGATAGTGAGAGAGAGGATGAGAGTGCAACAGTGCCAGCCCCTGTCACAGGATAAGTAACTTCATTGGCATTAGCAATATAAGTTCATCGAGGTTGTGTAGTATTCAGAAAATCATCAGGATCAAACGTCATATGATCAGTTGCACGAGAATCAATTATCCAGCTCCTAGAATCAATCTTATCGGAAGTATGGAATCCGTAACTAGTACCATTACTGGTCGTATCGAGTTGTGTTCGATCTTTAAGAGTAGCCCACCAATCGGGATAGCCATGCAATTTAAAACAAGTCTCATGAGTGTGTCTCGGATCACCACAATATGCGCAATCTCGTCCATGTGTTGGGGTTGTTAGTTGAGAAGTTACAATATGTGTAGCGGAAGATGCATATGATACAGGTTTAGTAGGAATTCGGATGGGATTTGAGCCTGAGTCAGGGCAGGAGTAGGAGTCGAAGTTGGGATCTAGGTCTAAATTAGAGACAAATTCGGGGTTGGGGTCGTCTTCGTCGTGGTCAGGGTTTTGGGGTCGTTGTCGTCGTTGTTGGGGTAGGGGTCGTCAAAATAGGATCCTAATTCAGGATCAGGTTTGTGGTCATCAAAATAAGATCCTGATTTAGAATCAGATTCGAGGTCAAAGTCGGCATTTGTAGGAGTTGTGCCACCTGGGCACTCAACTCGGGTATGGTTGGTTAAGAAGGAGAGAATGAGTCAATGGTGCTACCTCCAAGAGGGTTGAAAAAATCATCAACCCTCATAGCGGCGGCGGGGGTTGGAAACTAGAGTCAGTAATTCCAAGATCGCCGCTATGATACCATGCTAAAATATGAGAACTACGGGTGGGCACTCAAACCGGCAAACCGGAAATCCGAGCCGAACCACACCGAACCAAACCGGAAAAAAACCGAGTTGACCAAAAAGTCAAAAACCGGTCAAAAACCGAACCGGACCGGTTTGGACCGGATTCGGATCCGGTCCCATGTCTTCAAAAACCGAACCGGGCCGAACCGAACCGGTGAAACTAAAAAAATATATAATTTCAATATATATTTATATTTAATGCTATATTTTTAATTTCACTAAAAAAAAACTTAATATTTATCCAAGTTCAATGTCAAAATATCTCTCTTTTCTCACTTTAATATTTATTTTTTTATATGAAATTGAATAATTTGTTAATTTTCAAGTAAAAAAATAATATTTCAGTTAAGAATTGTATTACAAAAAAATTTTAAAAAATAATTTTTATAATCCGGTTCAAAACCGAACCGGAATCGGAACCGGACCGAAATCGGTTCAAATCGAACCTGACAGTTTTTGAATTTTTTTAATTAAAACCGAACCGAACCAAACCGCATGAATAGTAACGGATCGGTTCTAATTTGAGGCAAAAACCGGTCCAAACCGAACCGTGCCCACCCCTAATGAGAACTATGGGAGAAATATTTGTTTGTGAGAATTTTCTGTGCATTCTTCTCCTTGTAGGAGGTCATATTTATAATACAACAGAACTTGAATAGGCAAGTAAATAATAAATTCATATTTCTATTTACAGTAGGAAATCAGGAATTAAAGTAAATCCAATATAATTATAATAGGAATCCTTGGTTTGTAAGGAAAGAAAGCCAATGGTCCACAAGTCACTCCAACAATAGAGAGCGCCACCTAGTTACTCCATGGCCTCATTGCACCAATGAGCAGTACATCTACAACGACTATGTTCACAACACCTCAAAAAGCAACCTCGCAAGATGAGGCACAACCAAATACAGCCCAAATATGAGACAATAAATCTGCCAATGAAAAGAGTAGATTGACATAAGTCTACCAAAAGCTAAAGAACACAAAAGATCTAACAGAATCCGAAGGGAAAACCCCTTTGGTGTAAATCTCTCTCTCTCTCTCTCACATTTATTTTTAACCGATTCTGATTTAAAGTTGAGATATCTTGGACCAATTGGAGATGAATGAACATGAATTTGCATCTAGTGATTTTAGTAAACTTGGGTGCGCAGAAAAATTAAACGAACGGTGTCTTTAGGGTGGAAAAGAAAGAAGAAAAAAATAATAATAATGTTGAAGTGGAGAGATCTGAACCGCTAGATTATTTGGAGAGTCAATAACATCATAAAGTCAAACCGCCAAAAATAATAGCATAAAGAAGAAATATTATTCCACTTAAGCTTTAATATTTCCGTTAGAGTGAATTTCAAATATTTTTCTACGTGATAAAAATACCACTTTGACGTTGGACCGTACAATTCTATTTTAATGAGTATTCAATTGAAAAAAAAAAAAAAAAACAAGTGTTTTTAGACTAAATTATTCCCAAAAAAAATATAAATTGGGCCTTGCGCCTACTTATATTAATCCATTTATGAAAAGATGTATATTTCCTACTACTAGTCCTGATCTCTTGGACCCCTGTAGTCCAAGAGATTTATGGTCACTCACCGTCACTACTACATTTTACACTTTGCGCGACGAAGATAATTTCGTCGCGCAAAATACATTGTAGTCGCACAAATTTTTACGCGACAAAAACTTCGTCGCGCAGAATCCGTCGCGTAAAGATCGTGAAGAAAGACTTTGCGCGACCAAGTTTTTTCATTGGTCGCGCAAAGTGACTTTGCGTGACGAAAAAAAATTTGGTCGCGCAAAGTCTCAAAAAAATTTAAAAAATAAAAAATTCCCGCATTCCATTTTTGGTACCCGCCCACATTTTTAGAGTTTTGCGCGACGAACACTAACGTCGCGCAAATATTTGCGCGACGAAATATTTTTTTGTGTTTTAAATTTTTTTAATTAAAATAAATTAATTTTTACTTTTTATTATTATTTCTTTAATATTAATTTATTCAAAATTTTTACTTTTTAAATATAATTTAATTGTATGATTTTTTTTTAAATCACTTTAATTTAAATTGATATTAATTTAATTCTAGTAATTTTTTCAAATTTTTACTTTTTAAATTTAATTTAATTGTAAGATTTTTCTTAATTACTTTAATTTAAATTGACATATTCAAAATAAAATTACATATGAAAAATAGTGATCAAATTATCCAATAAATATTTTTATATATATAATATTCAAAATGTACACATGAATTAACAAAGTACAATAATAAAATCCTAATACAAGCATATTGTGGTGGTAGTGGTGGATAATATGTTTTGATAGCTTCCTAATCCTCAACTTTAGCCATCAAAGTCTCAATGATTACCTACAAAAAAAACAAATATGGTCAAATAACAACAACAAAAAAAAAAAGAATGTATAATCTCCCCTAAAATTGTTATACCACAAATCCAACCCAAACTTCAATCTCTCCCCTTTACTCAACCCCAAACCCCACACAAACTCAAAACTAACTCCAAAAACACATATTAATGAAAAAAATTTAAAATTTGGAGAGAATATACCTTTTGGCAAGATTGAGAGTGAGTGAGAATGAGAGGGAGAAGTGAGAGAATTAGATAAGATAGTGATAGAGAGATGAGAGAGTGAGAGATAGTGAAAAGATAGATGAGAGAGTGAGTGAGAGTGAGTGAGAGTGAGAGATAGTGAAGAGAGAGATGAGAGATTAAGTGAGAGGAGTGAGTGTGAGAGAAAGGGTGGGATTTGGGGAGAGGGAAAGAGAGAAGAGAGGTAAGAGTAGAGAAAGAAATTGAGAAAATGGTGGAGGAGTTATTTTGGTTTTTAAAAACCGTATCACTTTGCGCGACGAAAATACTGTTGGTCGCGCAAAGTTTTGCGCGACGAAATATATTGGTCTCGCAAAGTTTTGTGCGACGAATATAAAAATATTGGTCGCGCAAAGTCTAAAAATAATTTTTTCAAAAAAAAAAATTCCCGCATCCCATTTTTGGTACCCGCCAAAATTTTTAAATTTTTGTGCGACGAAAAATACATATTGGTCGCGTAAAGTCTAAAACAATTATATAAAAAAATTCCCGCGTCCCATTTTTGGTACCCGCAAAGTTTTGACCAAAGTTTTGCGCGACGAATATTGTAATATTGGTCGCGCAAAGTCTAAAAAAATTATTTTTTTTAAAAAAAAATTCCCGCATCACATTTTTGGTACCCGCCAAAATTTTTAAATTTTTGTGCGACGAAAAATACATATTGGTCGCGCAAAGTCTAAAACAATTATATAAAAAAATTCCGCGTCCCATTTTTGGTACCCGCCCAAATTTTTCCGCGAAGAAAAATATATATTAGTTGCGCAAGACGAATATAGGAGTATTGGTCGCGCAAAGTCTAAAAAAATTATTTTTTTTAAAAAAATTCCTGCATCCCATTTTTGGTACCCGCCAAAATCTTCAAATTTTTGCCCGAGGAA
>NW_023010602.1:0-7063 GCF_902201215.1 Prunus dulcis | reverse complement strand
AATAGAGAATATAATGATGTTATTGGTGATGAAGTCTTAGGTGATGTGATAATTGAGTGTGAGCCATTTACTAGAGGGATGCCAAATGTTGACACATTTGATGAACTGGTGGGTGAGTTAGGTGGTCAAAATATTCGAGATGGGTGTGAAGATATATGGATTGAATGATGCTTATGTAATTGGCAGTGTATGACATTCATTTTATAATATATTGTAATGTGATTTCTTCACTTTCATTATACAGGTTTTGGCCACAAAACAATCAGTGCAAAAAAATACTGGATCCAGATTAAATCATTATATTCTGCATAAAAAACAACGTCTGTTCAAATAAAACACGACGTTATGGTTAACCATTTATTCAGCATATTTACCGACGTCTTAAAGCAACGTAACAATGAAGAACCACGACGCTATTGTGAAGCAATTATCCAGGAAATCACGTCGGGGAAGGATTAAGAACAGCCATGTAATCCAAAATAACACGACTCCAATCCCATAATACCGACGCCTAAAAATGAGATTAAATATCTGAACATTAATTTAGAACCGACGTGGTTTATTAAATGCGTCGTAAATATTGACGTTGTTTAGAAGTTCAACGTCGTCTACATTAATAAGTACGTCGTGAGTACTGAATACATATAAATACAACGTCGACTATATAAATGCCACCGACGTTGTTTCGCATTTCAACGTCAACAACATAAATACATACGTCGTAAATAATGACACAGACAGCTATATCTACGTCATCTTTTTTAGACCAATCGAAGTGGAAAACTTATTTCACGACGGTCTTTTGAAAATAAGAGACGTAGTAGTTTTCAATAACGTCGTCTTCTCATGTATTTAAAGACGTAGTAGTTTTCAATAAGAGACAGAGTAGTTTTCCATAACGTCGTGAAAATTATATTTAACGGCGTAATGTTTTAAATATCGTCGTTGTATGCCTATCTTACGGCCTTTTTCTTCTAATATGTCATATTTTTCCTTTTTAACGACGGTGATTTGTTTGTGTTGGTCGTCTATTCTCATCCTCGACTATTTTTAAAAACTTATGCAGACTAAACACGTCTGTTTTTATTTTTTTTCGACGTTGTTTTATTTAACAACGTCTAATTTATCGTCGTTGTTGTTTCTGAAAATAGGACGTATAAATTTTGTAATACGACTCTCATATATTCGTAACCGACGTTGTTTGTTTTTTTTCAACGTCTAATATATAAATACATACGTCGTAAACAATGACACTGACAACTATTTCCACGTCATGTTTTATAGAAAAATCGAAGTGGAAAATTTATTATACGACGGCTGTTTTTATATATTCGACGTAGTAGGAATCAATAACGCCGTCTTCTAATTTTCTTAAAGACGTCATATTTTTTGTTGTCGTGAAAAGTATATTTAACGGCGTATTATTTTAATTTGCGTCGTGGTATGTCTATTTTGCGGCCTTGTTCTGTTAATATGTGTCATATTTTTCCTTTCTAACGACGGTTTTTTTCGAGAGTTTGTCGTCTATTCTCATCCCCGACTGCTTTTTTCGTTTTTTTTGTAGAATAAAGACGTCGTTTTTTATTTGTTGATGACGTTTTATATTTTAACAACGACGGTGATTTAGCGTCGTGGTTTATGAGGGAAAAGATGACGGAGGATTCCACGACCACTGAAAAACTCAATACACGACGGTGATTTACCGTCGTCTTTTTGCTTATTTGTAGTAGTGTTTATTGATTAGATATAGGAATGCAAGACTTCATTCATTGACTTTATTAGATTTTCTGATATTCAAAACGCCGAACAACCTGATTCCTAGTATTAATATTTGAGGCAAATATTCAGAAAGTAATATGATTTGTGTTTATTGATTGTTAGGCGGGCGGATTGTGATGGACATATTTCTTTCTTTCAATTTTTATAAAGGGAGAATCTGAGCAACTGTTGATTATAAAGGGAGAAAAGCATGTAATCTCATTCACATATTTCTTTCTTTCCATTTTTTATTCTATATAGTCATGTGTGACCAAAACAATGAGTTGCAATATATCTGCAATTGATATTGGAAAATTAACATATCTCTTACCTTAATAATGACCAGATGATGACCTGGAAGGTTTACGCCCCATGAACTGGAGGTTCCTCCGCGCCCGAGAGAGACAAAGCTTCCCATCTTATACTATTGCTCTGTCTCTCTTCTCTTCTACTGCCTTCTCCGTGAAATTACAACATGGCAACCCGTTCGTACAATTCTCTTTCTGTATTTTTATCTGTAAATTTGATTGCTTTTGTTTTTCTTCTTTGTGAAAATTTGGTTTTGTTTTGTTGATTGTACAGCGGTGGCAAGATCCTTTCTTCAGGTGGCAGCGACGGAGGAGGTTGCTTCCCCTCTCAGAGTAGTTTAGATCGAAGGATTGGTAACTCTCCATGATTCTCGTCTTTTCTCTATTTTGCTGCTTGTAAATTTTTGGAGAACTATGGATGCCTAAGTTGATTATAACCATGGACACGATCCTCCCAGGCCGCCTAGGCGCCGCCTAGATCCTCCCAGGCCGCCTAGGCTCCGCCTTGATCCTCCTAGGCCGCCTAGATCCGCCCAGGCCGCCTAAGTGCCTCCTATAGATTCTTCCAGGCCGCCTAGATCCTTCCAGACCACCTAGGTGCCGCCTAGATCCTTCCAGGCCGCCTAGGCGCGGCCTAACTCCCTGGCGTTGGTGTCCTCCCGCCTAGTGCCTAGGCCGATTTTTTGAACACTGTGCCCTAGACGTTCGTAGTGACGAGTTCGAGTCCTCTATCCGTGGCTACCATGGCGTCCAATTTACGTATGTTTCTGATTTTGCAATTTTTTTGTTTGTTTACACAGAAAAGGATTATCAGAGGTAAACCGTGGATATATTAAAGAGTATAGCCAACCGGCTATACCTTTAGAATATTCAAATAGTCATGTTATTTTAGGGTTTGGGTCAAAAATATCACTTTTGCTAATTAGGATAGAGTAATTTCTTCAATTATTTTATTTATACCAGTGATATTGGGGAATGAGAATTTAAATTCTTTTCGATACCTCCCATTCTAATGATTTCCAGCTATTAGCCCATTAGGCAAGAATAAAAAATGGATTTTATTTATAAGAAACTAGCCTCTTCGCACACGCTTCCGGCCCTGTGTGAGGCTTTTCTTAAAAAAAATTTAAATTTATTTTAAAAGTAAAAAAAGATAATGGGTAGTTGTGTTCCATCTTGTTTTCATTTTTATTTTTTAATATGCAAAAAAATGTGAATTTACCAAATTATTCTCATATAATTAATAATTTCAATTCTTATTGTTTGAATTAACCAAGAGCATTTTATGGTATTTTGAATGTTTCCATTCTCTGCCTTTTACTTATATATATATATATATATATAATACAAGTTAAACCCATAAATACAACCAAAAAAAAAAAGGGATCCACCAACATTTTGGTGATAAAAGAATTTTGAATTTCATAGTATAAAATTGCTTGTATAAGAATTTACTACTTCTAAAATGTATCCATCATAATTATGAACTAATCCGAATGGCAGCCTTTTTCTTATTGCACTTGACAACCCTGCTCTTCTGCTATGAGATACATTATAGTTTGCGTTGTATTCTCTGCATATGAAAATTGTGATATAAAACAATCTAATGAGACAACCAAAAAAAGAGTTTTGAAATCAATTGAAGGTATCATAGGTCATATGGGATTGATATATATACGAACTATTCTAAATGAGATTTCAAACAAGGTGTTAGATAGAAGTAGCATCTCATTCTTACATATACCATACTAACGTGCACCTGAAATTGCCAATGTTAAAAGGGGAGAAAAATGCAATACCTCTCTTGTATCTCGCAAGTGTATGAGATCCAACCTTTCATGAGGACGCAGGTTTGATAAAGAAGCAAGTTGCATCCAATCATACATTAATAACGGCAATCACAGCCCAGAATATACTCAATTTTAATAAAGAGAAATATAAAGTTACCTAGAAGCAGAAACGCTCAGGATCATGTAGTAAAGGCATCATCGCGTCCACACCGAGAAGTCTCTCAAGTCGTCTTCGATTTGTAAAGAGACACTATCATACATCAAAAGGGCACATAGGTATACTGAACACAAGAATAGGGGAAGAAACCATTCTTATGTACACTGACATTACATATAGACTGAATTTTAATGGGTTGAATAAAGACAAATTGTTACAAGTAAATAAGAAATGTTGATCTAGAGCTAAAGATCCTCCCCAAATGTTCCAAGCAGAAGCTTCCTAAAGATGAAATCTGAATATGACAGACATTTCAGTGGAACAAAAGGTCTAACCTAATAAAACTAATCTTTCATTTCCAACTATTACAACTGACCACCAAATTGAAACATGCAATCTCAGTCAGGCAGTAATATTCACCCAAAATAATGGAAAATCTGATTCAGGATATTCTTAATGGTCATCCAAATACCTATTATAGAGGACTGGGAAATTTAACTTATGGAGATAACCCATTAAAAAAAACAACAAAGAAGGTAAATTCCGAGTTCATTCAATTGATGTCATTCCTGAGCAGTTTACCTTGACGTGCTGCTCTTTTACCCCGCCCTATCCATAACCGAGTGTACTCTGCTGCATTATTTGTCAATTCCTGCAACTGGACAGAAATAGAAGTTAAACCATATAGGCGCAACCAATATGAGGGGGAAAAACATGGAAGAACTTTGTCCTGCATCTTCCTACAGTGATGCATGTTACACTTCAGGCTATTAATATATTAGCTACAGGGCCTTACAACAAACCAAATTGTCATGAACTTACGTCTGCTCTCTCTCTCTCTCTCTCTCTCTCTCTCTCTCTAGACCCTTCTCGTGGATATATGTCATGCACCCCATATGGTACCTGAGGAGCACATCAAAAGACAAATATATTGAAAACAAGAGCAGTAATTATAGATCAAATGAATGGCTAGACATCTTATAAGACCACTCACTCATCTTGGTCCCAAGATCGAATTATACGAAACCGTTGGCGACTTTCAATCTGATGAAATAGTATTATTATAACTATGTGAATGTATCATTAAAAAAAAAAAATTTAAAAAAAAAAAACCATAACTTCAAACAAAATGCATTATGACATGGAAATATTATCATGGATAAGCCTATTAGTTAATTTGCAACCCCGGGTGTATAAATAAAGACCAAAAATAAAGGATAATTGTTCATTAAATGAAAAGTATATCAGTTTTAGCATTCATAATGCATTAAAACAATGTAAACAGAGCGCAAAAGTACAGATTGAAGTAAAAGGCACTTGTATCTAACCTCTAAATAGAAACGTCCATCTGGGAGTGGTTCACACCTACATAAATAATAATTTTTTTCTTTAAAAGGAGGAAGCATGGTAGTGGAGTTTACAAATGACATTCTGCATACTAGAAAATTAAGAAGGAAAGGAGGAGGATGAAAGACCTACTTGGTAATTCCCACTTCACTAGAAAAATCAGCTATTGAACCTGTCGAAGAATCAATGATAACTTACAAAATTAAAAAAACAAGCAACAATCAGTGAAACTTATACTCTGGGTCAAAGTGACCAGTGACACTAATCCACCATTCCCATCCGACGGTTGCCTTCCATTATCCTCCTTACCCGTTGTTTAAGTGACAAGGTACAAGCAAAAATCTATGAATATTCAATAAAAACAACAAAACACATGGATCACATGGACTGTAGAAAAGTACCAAGTAGGCATACAAAACTTGCCAGATAAGTTTGTCAACATAGTTATTTTGCAGCAAATGCACTTCTACGTTTAAATATTTTATGAATGTCATATGTGAAAAATATAAACTTCTAACCAACTTACCATAAGTCTATACCGAGGTTAAACCAACCCCTTCAATTCCTAGGTTTTCCCACCAACCAAACACCATACCAGTAACACTTGCTATGAAATTCATAAACAAAAACAAGAACTTAGGCAAACCCACTCAAACACAGATAAGATTTTGCCCAGTAATTAATTAATTACTGTTTTTGCCAGCTCAGAATTATTGTTTTATCTCTCTTTTGCCAGTAACTACTTAATTAAAAGGGTAAAACTAGTTGAAGGATTATGCATGCTTCTTTTGACATCACCAAAGCCATAAGGATTATGCATATCTGCACTACAAGCCTCCAAAATAAGGTGTACAAAATTTCAACCAAAATTTTATTTGAATCTGTTGAAGAAGATTTCATTGGCCCGTACTATTACCTCCTCCTCAATATCAAACTCATTCACATAGTCTAAAGTAGCGTCCACCCCTACAGTTAGGGGTGGTTGCGGTTCGGTAACCGCGAATTTTTACTCAAACCGCAAACCGACCGACTATTTGCGATTTGGTGATTTTTGAAACCGCAAACCGACCGCATTTTGCGGTTTACCGCATTGCGGTAAACCGCAAAAATGCGGTCGGTTACCGCGAATTTGCGGTTTAAAACCGCAAATTCTCAAGCATTCACAAAAATATAAATTTACAACCTAAATAAATAAATACACAACCTCAATTTCTCAAGCATATATAAATTCACAATCGATTCCACTTCTCAAGCATTCACAACCTAAGAAAATTAAAGTTACAATTCCAAACATTCCAATTAAAGTTAAAATTCTCAAGCATTCCAATTCCAAATCCTTTAAAGTTACAAACCAAAAGCAAAATGAATTAAAGTTACAACCAAAAAGAAAAATCCAATTCAAAGTTAATTAAAGTTACAAACTAAAAGGAAAAATACAATACACCAATGTTACAAACTCAAGTGTTGGTGGTGAGTGGATTTGAAGAACCCCTTTGTGTTGTTTGAGCACCAATGCTATCTACAAATAAAACAACATAGTTTAGTACAATTTATTATAAGAAGAAGCATAAATAACATTAGCATAAATAAACTAATTACTTACAAGTTGTCATATCTTCCATTTCCTTGTAGAATTCAACCTCATCATCCGTTGGTTCTTTGTAAAAGGAAAATTCGTCCGCTCTAAGCCAATCACTAGTACA
>NW_023010601.1:2500-7112 GCF_902201215.1 Prunus dulcis | reverse complement strand
CCGGTCTGTCTGTCCCCAATAATTAATTCTCGCTGACCACGCCCTATAGGGATCATAGAATCAATAGCAATAAGTCCTGTTTGAAGAGGCTCGTATACGGAACGTCTCGAAATAATACCAGGAGCAGGAGATTCAATTAATCGAGATTCAGAAGATGAAATTTCGCCCCGACCATCAATAGGTTTAGCCAGTGCATTTATAACACGACCTAAAAAAGCCTCGCTTACGGGTATCTGAGCAATCCTTCCTGTTGCTTTTACAGAACTCCCCTCTTGTATCATCAAACCGTCACCCATTAATACAACACCGACATTATTTGATTCCAAATTCAGAGCAATGCCTATCGTACCCTCTTCAAATTCTACTAATTCACCTGCCATTACTTCATCAAGACCATAAATACGAGCAATGCCATCGCCTACTTGAAGTACAGTACCGGTATTTAAAACCTTTACTTCTCTATTATATTGCTCAATACGTTCGCGGATAATATTACTAATTTCATCTGCTCGAATGGTTACCATAAGTATTTCTTATTTTTTTTTGAAGAAAAAAAATAATGCCTGCATTAGAAGGACTAATCCGTTATTTCTTTCACCGTTCCAAACATACCAATATTAGTACTTATGGTACGTAAATGTAACTCGTTGTTCAAACAACTATTCAGAGTTCCTAGAGCTCCTTGTAAGGCTTGCTGAAAAACCCGTTGTCTAACTTGATTAATCGCTCTTTGTTGTTCAAAATGAATGGTTTCATTTTTGTAATTTTCTAATTGTTCCAAAGTCTTATAGGTGGAATTAATCAAATTCAATTTTTCTCGTTCTATTTCAGAGTATCCATTCACTCGAAACTGATCCGCTTCCGTTTCTACTTTCCGTAAGCGGGCCCGGGCTTTTTCCAGTTGGTCTAGGGCCCCCTCGCGTAGTTCTTCTGAATTTCGAATAGTCTTCAAGATCCTCTGTTTTCGATTATCTAATAAATCACTTAATGAAAGTAGATTATCTTTCCATTCATTTCAAAACTTCCACGATCCCTTCCCGAACCAAACATGAATCTTTCGCTTCATTTGGCTCTCACGCTCAATTTTTTTCAATTACTTATACTTATGGGAATTCCCATATTTTTTTTAATGTAATGAGCCTATCCTCTCTTCTCTATTCATATTCGAAAATATCGAAACGGATCGCTAATCCAAGAACATAATATTCGGAGGACTCTTCTGACCAAACAAATAATTGTCAGCAAGGTTGTTTCTTTTTTTGTTTTTAATCCAAAGAATTCTTCTTACTTTATACATAGGCCATCGATTCAGCATTGGATAAAAAAGATAAATAAAGGGGGGTGAAATACCCATTTTTCCGATTTTTTCCAATCAAATAACGGGTTCAAATAATTTTAGCGACATGAGTGTTTTATATCGAAAAAAAAATTCCAACTATTTGTTTTGAACCCGCTTCCATATTAACTTATTAACTAACATAGTAGTAGAAAGAATACCATGCTGCATCTGAACTTCAAACGGTTTAGCTTTAACCCTGTTAATGGTTTACATTATTGGTTGAGAGAGAATCAAAGTAGATTTACCAATGAATCGCGAAATGCTATGGTTCTTAAATATATATATTTTTTTTCAGAAGAAATTCGCGGAATCATGCACCTTTTTTTCCTAGTTATAACGAAAAAAATGCAGTTGGTTGGATCCAGCCTATTCTTGAAATAAACAACTCGCACACACTCCCTTTCCAAAAAAAATCAACACACCAAGCACTACGCTTAGATTTATTGGATTTGTTGCTAAAATATCGGTATTAAACCCGAAACTCCCGGCGGATGGCCAATAACCCAAGGAAAGGAAAGAATCGGTTACATTTTTCATATGATCTCCTCTTTCTTATAGTTATAGATAGACTAATTATTTATATTTTTTTGTATTATTTTTATTATTAATTTCCCTATTTCTAAATAGAGTAAAAAAATATATTGATTTATAAATGGATTTTTTTTTCAATTGGAAATTTCCAATAAGTGGAAATTTCCAATAAGAATGATACTTATTAGAGTTAGGTACCAGATCTTATGTCAGGTCAGTTACGAAATATCTCGTTTGTTGCAATACTTCCTAAAAAAAGTTCTTCCATTGGACTAAGAAGGTAAAGGAAGAAAGCGAGTTGGAGTGTGAATTCCTCATCCTCAAATCAGCTCTTTCCGTGGGTTGTTGGCCCTAAGTAATTTAATTGTAGGAGTTAAATCTTACTATAATTCGAAAAAACAAGAGCAGCAAATCCAAGAAAATAAAAATATATATTTTTGGATTAAACAAAGGGGTTCGCAAATAAAAGGGCTAATGCTACAACCAGTCCATAAATTGTTAAAGCTTCCATAAAAGCCAGACTAAGCAATAAAGTACCTCGTATTTTTCCCTCCGCCTCTGGTTGCCTCGCGATCCCTTCTACAGCCTGCCCCGCAGCAGTACCTTGACCAACCCCAGGTCCAATAGAAGCAAGCCCGACGGCCAACCCAGCAGCAATAACGGAAGCGGCAGAAATCAGTGGATTCATGTTAAGTTCCTCGCACCAAAACAAAAAAAAATAAAAAAATAGTTAATGATACAATCAACCAACGAATTATGACTTAATTATTCCATCGCTAAGATTTATTCAGTTAAACTAATTAGAACCCCGAATTGAAATATTTCAATATTGAAATAAAAATAATATTAATATAATTATATTATTGAATCCGCAGAACTACTTCGATATCTATTTTTTAGTTCCTATCCACGTAGTTTTTGTGAATTCGTACAACTTTTGTTCTTTTCTTACATTTCTTTCTGGTTTCTTTTTTTGAACCGTTCTTTGTTTTTTTTTTCGTGATTTAAATTCATTCAATATTCAATTCACAATTACAGATGAAACGGAAGAACTTCCATTGGAATCCCTATCTAAATTCACAATAGTAGGACAAATTAGATATATCTTTAGTTCATATATACCTAGTTAATATCACATATACATGCCTTTCCCCCATACCGTAAACCAAATATTCTATCTTAGATTTAATGGGGCTCTAGAATCATTCTTCGAAACATCGACAAGAGTTGTCTTATAGCGATTAGATTTCATACACCTAGTTCGACCCCCTACCCCCCCTTACTCCGCTAACCAATCTTTTTTTAATCTCGTTTTTTGTAAATCCTTAATCTTCCATTTTTATTATCTCGCATGGATAGGTACAATTAATTTAAATGGACTAATTTGTTAGAACGAATCATTGCATAGAAATATTAGTATTTGATTGATCTAAATTCATGTAATTTAGTATTTAGTCAATTTTTTTGGTCAATCCGTAAATTGAATAAAATCGACTGAAATGAGAATCATTCTCCATACCATCTTTTTTTAATCGCACGTCGTAAACAGATACAATAAAAATTCTTACTCAGATTATGACTCCGAATATTTATATTGGAATTGAATAAACAAAACACTATAAAGAGAATATTCATTGGAGGAAAGTATAAATAAATAGGCCAAACAAAAACTTTAGGAAAAAGATCTTTTAGATCTCTTTCCTTTTTTTTTTACAATTCCCGAATATCGTAATATTTTTTACTATTACTCTAGATCGTATATACCTTTATTTAATTTATACTTACCTTATTTGTATATTTATCTTCCCTAAGTGGATTACCTTGAGTCGCGCATACATTGCGTCAGGCTAAGCTAAAAAAAAACTATGTAACTAGTCAATGATGACCTTCCATGGATTCGCCTATATAAGCCGCAGCTAAGGTTGCAAAAATAAGAGCTTGAATACCGCTTGTAAATAATCCAAGGAACATGACAGGTATAGGAACTACTGAAGGTACTAAAGAAACAAGAACAACAACTACTAATTCATCAGCTAAAATATTTCCGAAAAGTCGGAAACTAAGCGATAGGGGTTTTGTGAAATCTTCTAAAATGTTAATGGGTAAAAGGATTGGAGTTGGTTGAATGTATTTACCGAAATAACCTAATCCCTTTTTTGTAAGGCCCGCATAGAAATATGCTACTGAAGTGAGTAAAGCTAAAGCAACGGTAGTATTTATATCATTTGTGGGTGCGGCTAACTCCCCATGAGGTAACTGTATGATTTTCCAAGGTAAAAGAGCCCCCGACCAATTCGACACAAAAATAAATAGAAACATAGTTCCAATAAAGGGAACCCATGGACCATATTCTTCTCCAATCTGAGTTTTGCTCACGTCCCGAATGAATTCAAGGACATATTCAAAGAAATTCTGACCGTCAGTAGGAATGGTTTGTGGATTACGAACAGCTATAACGGCTGAACCTAATAAAATAGCAATTACGACCCAAGAAGTAATAAGTACTTGAGCATGGACTTGGAAACTTCCTATTTGCCAATAGAAATGTTGGCCTACTTCCACACCGGATATATCGTACAACCCTTCTAGTGTTTTGATAGAACATAATAGAACATTCATATTACCCTCTGAAAGAAATAGAACTTTTAAAGGAATTATTTTGATTCAACCATCTTTTTTTCTTTTCGACTTGCCTACTTGAATTGTATATTTTGAATATCAACAAATCACATAATATCCCCA
>NW_023010600.1:0-7130 GCF_902201215.1 Prunus dulcis | reverse complement strand
TAATTAAAATTGGGTTAAGAGGCATCATATTACGTCGAGTAATTTTGCCCAACTTTTGACAACTTGGACAAGTCTTGCAAAATTCATACACATCTTTGAAAAGTCTAGGCCAATAAAAACCACATTGAAGAATTTTGGCCGAAGTCTTTTTGGAAGAAAAGTGACCTCCACAAGCCTCAGAATGACAAAAAGATATGACACTAAATATTTCATCAGCAAGAACACATCTACGGATTACCTGGTCGGGACAATATTTGAAGAGATATAGGCCATCCCAAAAGAATTTTCTTACCTCAACCATAAATTTCTTTTTCTCTTGTGAGGTCCAATGAGGTGGGATAAGACCTGTAGCAAGAAAATTCACAATGTTAGCAAACCATGGTAACTTAGAAACACCAAAAAATTGTTCATCAGGAAATGAATCTTTTATAGGCAAATATTCAGAAGGCTCCTCAAAAGATATCCTAGAAAGATGGTCTGCAACAACATTCTCCACTCATTTCTTGTCCTTGATTGTAAGATCAAATTCTTGGAGAAGCAAAATCCATCTAATCAATCGTGATTTGGCTCCCTTCTTTGTCAATAAATACTTCAAGGCCGAATGATCTATAAAAACAACAATTTGTGAGCCCAAAATGTATGACCTAAACTTTTCCAGTGCAAAAACTACAGCAAGCAATTCTTTTTCAGTTGTAGTGTAAATTTTCTGTGCACTATTCAAAGTTTTGATTGCGTAGCAGATAACAACAGGCTTCTTGTCTTTTCTTTGGCCTAGCACTGCCCCAATAGCACCATCACTAGCATCACACATTATTTCAAATGGCATGGACGAATTTGGGGGCTGCATTACAGGAGTTGATGTTAGCATTTTAATCAATTTCTCAAATGCTTCTTGACATGCATAATTCCAATCAAATTTAGCATCTTTTTCCAAGAGATTATTCAATGGCCTTGCAATTGCACTAAAATTTTGTATGAATCTCCAGTAGAAACCTGCATGTCCTAAAAAAGATCTAATTTCTTTAATAGTTTTAGGAATAGGCAAATTAGCAATTAAATCAATTTTTGACTTATCCACTTCAATTCCTTTGTGAGAAACAATGTGTCCAAGTACTATGCCAGATGTGACCATGAATTGGCATTTCTCCTAGTTAAGCACCAAAATTTTCTCTTTACACCTGATAAGAACATTCTCCAAGTTAGATAAACAATCAGAAAATGAATCACCAAACACAGTAATATCATCCATGAAAACTTCTAAATATTTTTCTACCATGTCACTAAATATGCTTATCATGCAACGTTGGAATGTGGCTGGTGCATTGCAAAGACCAAAAGGCATTTTTCTAAAAGTGAAAGTTCCAAATGGGCAAGTAAAAGTTGTTTTTTCTTGATCTTCTAATGAAATCTCAATTTGATAATATCTTGAATAACCATCTAAAAAACAATAATACATATGCCCTGCAACTCTTTCCAAAATTTGGTCAAGAAATGGTAAAGGAAAATGATCCTTTCTTGTGACTGAGTTCAATTTACGATAATCAATACACATTCTCCATCCAATAGTGACCCTAGTTGGTACCATTTCTCCATTATCATTCTCAACTACTGTGACTCCTGATTTTTTAGGAACAACCTGTGTAGGACTCACCCATTTGCTATCAGAAATTGGATATATGACAGCTGCATCCCAAAGTTTAAGTACTTCTTTTTGCACAACTTCTTTCATTGTTGGGTTAAGTCTGCGTTGAGCTTGCCCAACTGGTTTCGCATCTTTTTCAAGAAAAATTTGATGTGTGCAAACCAAAGGACTAATACCTTTAATATCAGATAAAGTCCATCCAATAGCAGTCCTATGATCTTTCAAAACTTTAAGTAACATACCTTCATGCAAAAGCTCTATTTTAGAAGATATTACCACATGATAGGTCTCATCTTCTCCCAGAAAAGCATATTTAAGTCCAGCAGGAAGAGGCTTCAATTCACACTTTGGGGCTTTTTCTCTTGATGATTTTGTCTCATCACTCACAGTTGGCAGCTCCTCATATTTTGGTATCCAACCATTATGTTCTTGTACCTATGCAGAATCCAACAAAGAACAAAGATATTGTATTTCAAAATCTTGTGCAAAATTACAATCCCTATTTACTAAAGAAAATTGCAATGGATCAGAAGAAAAAAAAAAGAATTAAAGCAATTTTGAACAATTGTCTCGATCATGTAAACTTCTTTGTCGACATCTTCATTGTTTGCGGGTTGCTTGCATATGTTGAATATGTTGAGCTCCAATGTCATGTTCCAAAATGATTGTTGCATAAGTCCATTCCTGCAATTTATATGAGCATTAGATGTAGCAAGAAATGGTCTTCCAAGAATAATAGGAATTTGAGAATTAGAATGCACAACTGGTTCAGTATCCAAAACTATAAAATCAAATGGAAAATAAAATTTGTCTACCTGAACCAGCACATCTTCCACCATAACTCTTGGGATTTTGACTAAACGGTCAGCCAATTGCAATGTTATTGAGGTGGGTTTTAATTCACCAAGACCCAATTGCGTATTGTCCAAACCCAAAATCTTCCACCTGTCAAACAAGCACATAAATCCACACCAACTGCCAGAATGATTCACATAAACACTATTCCACTCGGTTTCTCAGTTTCAACTAGGTATCAGAGTATTTCTACAAGTTTACAGAATTTTACAACAAAACCTTACGTTTCTTGGCGGTGCGGAAGCTAAGAGTGGCTCGGTGGTGGATCCTTGCGCACTTCTACGGCCTGGGGGTGAAAAACAAGTTTAACGTGTGAGTGGACAAAAATAATGTTCTTAAAACAATTTAGAATTATAATAACCCCCGTTGTAAAATAACTTAATAAGTAAAGCTAGAGTTCAACTGTGTTTAATATAAAGTATTCCTCCAAAGATATATATAACCGTATGTATATAGATTCGTAAAATTGAACAATTATATGAATAGATAAAACATGCACGTATATTGAGAAAACTGATATAAAATGATTGAAAACAATAGCTGCATAAAAGTGCTCAAATTACTTTAAAACTACAACCTAAGTGTACTCCTGAAAATCCGTCAATTCCCCTGGCAGGTCTCGGGCAACACGCAGTCTATCCGAGCAGCAAACTGGCAGGATACAGGGGATTAGGGTCAGCCTGATCCGCCGGCAGGTCTCGATGACACCAAGTCAACTCGAGCCGCTCTGGCAAGATACAGGGGACCGTAGTCAGCCTGATCCGCAATCCTGGCAGGTCTCGGGGACACGAAGTCAGCCGAGCCGCAAATCCTGGCAGGTCTCGGGATACCAAGTCTGCCGAGCCGCAAATCTTGGCATTCACGGTCCGAGCGTCCCCGAAACTAGTGAGGCAAAGTCAAGTGCACTGACTGAACTGTAAACAGACTAGATGTCCGTAGACATCAGTCCGTCTGAGGGTAATCACCAAATAAGAAGGCGGGTACATGGTGGTTCTAAACAACTATTTTAGAAAAACCTGATAAGTCTCTGTAATCTGATAAATCTGAGGTAAGCTGCCATTTCTGTATCACAAATCTCAAGTCTACTGCTCAAATGAGTAATATAAAAATAAGGATGTTTTACGTTACATTTCATGCTCGGAAAACATGTAATAACACTTATTCAAGATCAGATACTGAAATTTATTCAGATAAACTCATTTATAAAAACTTATTTATATAAAATCAATATAAAATCACTTATGAAATCTTATTTATAGAAATCATCTATATAACTTATTTATATAAAAGCCTTTATGAAAGAAAGTCCACTCACTGTTGGTCCGAGCTAGCTGGACCTTTTGAAGGTCCCTCCTGTGGGTCGATCAAACCTCTGGTGCCTGATTAACCAAGAATAGTAAATTAATAAATTGCTCAATAAAAAGAATTTAAATTAAATACCCTGCCCCGGCTCCTAGAAATACGTGCATTCATTTTAAGTTACTCCTATGCCCATATTAGCCTTTCTGACACTTAGAACGGTCTTGGAAAACCCGATGTTTAACTGAGCGATAAGTTGCCAGATCGGCCGATCCGGGACCCGTGGGGTCTACGATCTCCGATGGCCAATCTGGGTTTCTCGGAAGGTTCCTCATAGAGAAGGAACCATGTTCCGCCAATTTGGTCAGAAACGGATGGTCGGATTGGCCAAAATCGCATTATCATTTAAAATCCAAACCCTAGCCCCAGGGTTCGCGATTTCGGAGTATCCGAGACTCCGATTCGCAATCCGTTGAATCCTACACGATCCTGAAATCATGTAGTACGACATATCCAAAATTGAGTGCGATCCAACGATTCGATGACACTGCACCCAAGGATCGCGTGATATGGAAAATCCGTTCGGGGCTCAAACGGACTCCGAATTGAGATCCGCAAAATCCTATGCGCTCGTGACAGCACGAGGATCGTAAAACTACACAGAGTCACTTCACCACCCTCACCCACGCTCCCTAGCACGTGCGGGCAGCGATGGGCGTCTAAAGCGATTTTGGCTCGCCGGAAAAACTTCAAACCACGGCTCCAAACTCCTACCCAAGGTAAAACACCATATTTGGAGCCACTTTTGTTCTTGGACATAATCCAAAAAGTGACTGGAAGTGGCCGAAAACAGGGGCCGAAAATCAGCTGAAATTTCAAGCTCAAAAAATCCGATGGCTACACTACAAATCGATCTAATCGGACCCAACAGGCCTCGAGAGGTTCAAGATCCATACGAAAATGGTGGCCTTAGGAGGGAGATCAGAGGCCTTGAAGTTTCGGTGATTTTCGATGAGTTCCCGTCGTTCTTTCGCAGTTTCAGGTCAGCACAGGTCGTCTGCTGGCTGGGGATCGGTCGGGAAAGGTAGGGGACTCGACGACGGTTTCAAAGCCACCTGTCCCGTGGCCAGTGGTGCTCGGAGGCGGCGCTAGCGAGCTCTGGAAGGCGGCGGCCCGTTTTTCGCGCGAGAAGAGAGAGCTCCTGGGTTTTATATATCCAACTTCAAAATATTTATGGTTATGCCACTGAGACTCTTTTGACTATAACTCTTTCGTTACAACTCCGATTCGGGCCCACTACGTGTCTATGAACTCGTTTAGCCGTGCTCTACGCAATGGCGCAAGCGAAATTGTCAAATTCCTTCTCAATCAAAAAGTTAAATTTTTCCCTATTAAAATATGCGAGGGCAAAATCGTCTTTTTGCTAGAAGATATTAATCCTACTTTTTAGATATTTTGTTTCTTTTTAGATCTTTTGTTTTGGGTTATTACACCCAAATCCAATAAAGCTTGTTCAATGCTAAAATTCCCAATAATACAAGAAATTGTGGGATAACTTGGATCTTTGTACTTGGGTGGAGTATTAGTTTGAAGAATTGCACTTACATTTTCAGTTAAAAATGCGGTCTTATCAACATTGTGCTTTCTTTTGATAGTGCATTGGTCCTTCAAAAAATTTGAATATGAAGGAATTTGTTTTATAGCATCCAAAAGAGGTATATTGATTTTCACTTGTTTAAAAACCTCCAAAATTTTAGGATTTTGATTTTTCTTGACAGCCTTAAGTGCTTGTGTGAATGGAGCAGGAAAAGGGCACTTAACAATTTCAGAATCATCATTTTCTTTTTCATTATTTTTGGAACATTATTATTAGTATTATTTCTCCAACTGAAATTTGGGTGGTTTCTCCATCCTAGATTATAAGTGTTAGAAAAAGTGGATGGTTTTTTAAATTGATTCGCAAAGTTCGCTTGACCATGCAACATTTCTGTGGGAGCATATATTTTCGTCTCCAATCAGGGCACGCCACGTGGAAAAGAAGATTATCTCTTAAAATAATTAATTACACCAGTTTATCTGGCTAATTAATTATTTGGGATAAATATCTTAATTAATATGATATCATCTTTATTTAAAGAGATAATATCATTAATTAAGATATTATCCTAATAAAGAGAAGATAATATCATTTAAATCAGATATTATCTTTTTAAGAGATAATATAATTTAATTCAGATATTATCTTCTTAAGAGATAATATATATTTAATTCAGATATTATCAGGCCCAACTCGATTCCTACGAAACCCTAGCCCCGAGGCTCCTATAAATAGACAACCTCATTCATCATTCAAGGTACATAAAAACCTACTCCTTATACCCGAGAAAAATACCCGAAGCCCTCTCTCCCTCTCCACTCTCCATATTTTCTCCACACGGCTCGGCCACCACACACGGCTCCGGCCACCCGGTTTACACCCTACATACAACTCCGTACCCTTTGCTTAGCTATTGTTTTCCTACAAACACTCAAACTAACTTAGGCATCGGAGGGCCTTTGGCCAACACCCCCCGGGTGTGGTCTATTTACTCCAATCTTTTTTACAGGAATCGAGGAAGAGAGAGAAGGAAGATCGAAGGTTGAAGGATCCAGAAGCGAATATTCTCCCGTGAGATTATTTGCACAAACATTTGGTGCTTTCATTGAGAGCACGAGTTATACTCAACGCGTGCTAAAGGAATCCGTTCCTCCTATTTTCCAATCCACCGAAGCCTTCCAAACAACCATGGTTGGAAGCAAGCGCACGAGGAGCAAAACCGCCGCTATGGCTCAATCCGTGACGGCCCAAAGCTACTCCTCCCACGATCCCACGATCGACATGGCGGCCCCACCACCTCTCGCCGCCATGAACCTCAGCAGCCACCCCGTGTGACTGAAACCATTGTGCCACCTGCCGGACTCGCAGCGAGGACCACCGCACCGGCCTCCGCCGCCGCTGTACCATGTCAAGGCCCCGTGGCCGGACCTAGCCATCTTCATAGCACCACCGCCGACTTTGGCCCAATCTTGGAGCAACTTCAACCACTCCCTCCATTACCTCCACGCTCGACGCATGCTCCCACGCACACATCCAATGAAACCCTAGCCCGTGTGCAATTGGGCTCCACACATTTCTCTCCTCCCGATCCACGAAGTCAAGTAGACCTTAATCTGAGAGTTGACCAGCTAACTCAGAGAATGGACGACCAAAGCAATTTGATGAGGCAGCTCCTCAACCAAATAAACTTGGCTCAAAACCTTGGCCTTGGACAACAGGGCGAAGAGAGAAGGACAC
>NW_023010599.1:0-7157 GCF_902201215.1 Prunus dulcis | reverse complement strand
TTAACCAATTAACCTAACTTACATTTGAACTTTTGAGAAAGTATCAAGTTTAATTGTTCCTTTTTTCAACATTGATCATCATCACTTTTGTGCCCCATACACCAATATACTTTTACATCTTGAGCTACTTGAGTAGCTACAAAAATAAAAGATGATGTCTTGTTTGATGGAATTGAATATGGGGATCTTAATATTGATTGTTATGGTGGCAAAGGGCGCAATAGATCCCTGCAAGCCCCTCACCTAGGACGACGACTATACATCCACTGCTTTTCTTCATCCTAGGTTTTTACCTCTCGCATCATTTACAACTTATAAGTAATTTTGTGGACAAAAGCTGCTCGAAAGCGAGGACACAGTCCACTGCAACATGACCAATAAAAAAATAAAATAAAAAATTGCAAAGGCCCAAACCAAACTCTCCATCGCTACCGACGAAATTCGGCCCCTTATTTCTAACAACAAACAAACTGCATGTCCAATCGTGCCTTATGAAAATCATTACCTATGTTCTCAGTGGGTCCCACCCAAATATTCAATCAAATCAAACCAAGTATATTTTCCGTTTACATTTTAGTTATAAAATAAAAAGGCAACGCAAATTGTGCTTAATTTGATCCGCACTTACGTGTCTGTCTATAAATATTTTTTTGGTTATAAATTTATGTAATGTGGATGACCACTGTAACATTTATTACATCCACTCCTTATTGTTTTGTAACTTATGTCTTTATTATTGTAATTAGTAGTTATAAATTGTGGGTTAAATACTTTTATTGTAAGTCTATGAATAGGTGCTCATCAAAGATGAATAAGATAAGTTGATATAAGTTCATAAAATAAATTTCTTGTCTTTCTCTTTCTTTTTGCTCTCTACAATTCCCCCTAGTCTATAACACGTTATCAGCACGACATTGCTCTTGGTATGTTTTCTTTGTCTGATTTTTCTTTCTTCTTATATGAGTTAGAGTCATCACATGGTATAGAGTTTCTTTGTACTCACCATCAGACTTCATCATGCTTGTTTAAGAAAAAAAAAAATTCTTATTCTTATTACACATGAATATAATGCTATATTTTATTTACTTGTTTATTTATTTAATTTTAAGTATTATCCTAATTGATTACAACTTTGTTATGATAAGTTTGTATTATACAAAAGATCAGGGCTTGAAGTTCCTCAATCCTCATCATATAACTAGCTTAAGACATGAAGTTTTTTTTTATTGAATCAGAACCTCAAGTTTTTTGATTCCAAATAATTGAGCTCGTAAAGTTCCGCGAATTTTAAAAGCACATAAAGACATGAAACTCCTTGATTTTGTTTTAATCAAAATCAGAATTTCATGAGGCCCACCTATGTCAAGAACCCGAATCAGAAGTTTCGAGTGCATATATATTAATTTGAATATGAAGTTCAATGCACAACTATTAAATGAATTTATTTAGATCCACGTTTCGAACCTAAAGTTTCAAATATATGTTGATATGAACCTGAAGTTCATAGTTTATCATGGATCTTAATATCATATATGAACCTGAAGTTCATTACTTATTTGTGCCTATATAAACCTGAATTAGGTGGAAATCTAATTCTTAAACTTGTAGTTTTATCTACATATTAAATCCATTAATATTGGATTATCTTGGAATTTCATAATCTTTAATTTATTTATTTTATTCCTCGTTTATACCACTTTACTCATTTTATTTTATTTTATTTATATTGGGTTATTAGTTAATTTCATTTTACAATGGTAATGTTCTGTATTACTGCCCAAATATTGACAGCTAGAGGCGTCTATTGCAGAAACTTCCTACTTTCTTATGAGTAGGAAGTTTATGATGTCATGAACCAGAGGTTCATGAGGCCCTAATATTGCACAACTATTAATGACAGGACCCCGCCCCGAATTTCCTCGTAATCCGAGACAAACCCAGTCTTATTTCCAACATCTTACTGATGCCGAGCTCACTTACTACGAATCGAGACTTTCTGCCGAAATTTCGGCAGAGTCTCCCTTGTAAATTTGACTTTTCCCAAAATTTCAACCTGTTGAACACACAATTTATATCCCAACTGACAGTATGCATCAGATAAATCATACAGTTTACATATAGGCCTCCGGCCTTTAAATTATTCGAAGTAGAAACATTAGCAAGGCTCTTAAATCAAATAAGGAAATTAAACGATGCAATTAGTGAATTCAAACTAATTATGCAAGCTCACTGTAATCTACTTAATATAACTTCCTGATTTCCATCATGTGATATATAGCAACCAACCACAATCGCAAGTAGATTAAGGACTCGATCTAAATCATACAACGATCCAAAAACGGGTTCCAAAACTGTCTTGACCACAACCAAATTTAACCAAATTCATCCAAATACCAAAATAACTTTAGTTCGCGACTGAACTAGGGTGGGACCCTAGGCTACCTACTGTCACGGGACGAGCGAGCGGCGCTGCGCGGCGGAAGCGAAACACAAAATTCTCGCCACTCGAAGCACGCCCGTGCGGCCCAGGATCCACTTCGGATCCCAGTCAGCCTTCTCCCACTTCATGATCTTCATGACTCTCACAACTCCGCGAGAGGTTTACCTTCAAGTGTCGTCTCTTACTAGACAACGAGTCACACTACCGTGTGACAATACAATCACTCCGCATCCGGCAACGAACCCTCGACGCCCATACATCAAGCGTTGCATAAGACACGTCAACTGCATCGACCACGTCGCATGCTTTCCTCATGTCTCGCTCATGTCCAAGTCAAGACATAGCGATCTAACACACCATCGGTTTACCCACACTTCTGTCGGTCATTCCTTTAGCGTTCACGATAGCCCACATCCTCAAGCTATACACGCAAGCTGTCATACTTGCATGTCGCCCAAGCCTTGGCGACATATATATTCCGAATGTCCCACATAACCATCTATGCATTGCATGGGGTCGCAACCCATGCGTACCGGCATCCGAATATCTTCCTTCAATATTAGACAAGGCCGAACCCAAGCCAAGTCCATCGAGTATTGTCATATGTCTCGCTAGCCGATGGCATAGCGAATGCCATATGTTGACCTCACTCTTTCCGACGATGCGCAATACGAACGGCCCCGCGTGTTCGTACTGTCCTCGGGAATTCCTTTCCTTCGGAGGCACAGATTATCCTTCAACAATCCTATGCCCGCCCTCATGACTATCTCCAATGTCATAAGGATGCTCGCTTAGTGCCACAAGGGTGTAAGCACCAGGGGTGGTGGAGAGCATGACACCATGTCACCCCCTATATAGCATTTTATGCATTTAGCCTTCTGCCAGGAAGGAACATCACCTATGCACGAGGAGTCATAATTGGGCATAACTTCTTCATACGAACTCCGAATGGCAAACCGTCAGTTGCGTTTCATGCGTCTCGACATCACGAACATATTCCGTATTTTGGGTTTCCTCAGATTCCTCCCGTAACCTTCGGAAATACCCAAAATACCCTTCACAAGTGCAACTCGGCCAACACCTACCATTCTAGCTCTTAAGCTATCGCCCGTCCACACTTGGACTTACCTCATAAGCGCATAGATGTCCCAACGGAGTCACGGTAACACTTGTCTAAGTGCGACCCGTGACATTCTCCCCCACTGATAATGTCGACGTCCTCGTCGACGTGCCTCACTGCACCGCCGACTACGGAATCACGATAGCACTCACTTATGTGCGATCCGTGACATTCTCCCCCACTGATAATGGCGACGTCCTCGTCGACTTGCCTGCTGCATTGCTGCATAACAACACCATATAGGATTATCTTCTTCTCTTCGCTCCAAGGACCACAAAGCACCACTGCCTTAACCCTTTTCAACTTTCTCTTTCAAAGTTGTATTCCTTTCCCTCTTCTTGGGCCGAGACCTCTGTCTCTTGTCGCACTCAACCTCTGAACAATCACATAGCTCGTTGGTCAAGTACTTCCCCATTCTCCACATTCAAAGAGATGCACCCCGCTTGGGTGTGACTCGTAAGCCAACCGTGTGTCCTCCACGGCACCTCCATTTCGTGCATCTGCACTGCCATACCTTCATGGCATTCAAGGTTCTCCCCTACTTCTCGTCGGCACACCATCACTTCAGGGTGCCACTCCAGCAAAGTTCCACAACACTTAGGCCATAACAATTCACCAAGGTTAAACATCATCCCTACTACGAGTAGAACCACCTTACTACCAACGCCCCAAACTTGGACTCGGCAGAACCACTTCTATAGCATCCCCACGGGAACAAGTAAGATGTCAACACCCAAGTTACTCCAACTTTGCCTGCCATCAAGTGCGGACATACCCTATGTCCTTAGCAACCATGCCCCTAAGTAAGATTTCGGGATCCCCTTCTTTTGGAACACTCCGTTGTTCCGGATATCAATCAGCAAACTTATGTCAAACATTGTGCCTCACACCTCCATTCTCAACAATTGTGAAAGCAACCACTTGAGTGACTCCTCATCAAAGCCTAGCCCGTCAACAACTTACTCCCTCAATGGAGCCTAGCTCATCAGCGACTTACTCCCTTCGAAGACTGCACCATCTTGGTCTTGAGCTTCCACAACTTTTCCACAAACAAGGCCTTGCACCATTCGTTCGACACTCATCTCCAACTGAATTCAATCCAATTACTGATGACATGCTATGGTTCGAGTATAGCCTACCTCCAGCACTCTCACCAAACTCACACTGCCATCTTCCTCAACCCTTAGCCTGGAACACGCAACATCACTTTGTCAACTGTGTCTCCTCCAAGGCTCCTCCATCTGTTTTGCGCCCGTGCGCTTGCCATACCTCAATGGCATTCGTGGGTCTCCCCCACTTATCTCGTCGACGCACCCTCACGTCAACGTGCCTCCGAAGCGAAGCTCTACTACACTTTAGGCCTTCACACTTCACCAAGGTTTGATGTCATCCCTACTACAAGTAGAACCACCTAACATCGCCCAAACTTGAACTCGGTAGAACATACTTCTGTAGCATCCACAAGGGAACAAGTAAGACATCCTCCCTCTAGTTACTCTATCTTTGGCCTCCCATCAAGTGCGGACATACTGTGTCCTTAGCCACCATCTTCGCAAGAAAGACTCCGGGATCCACCTTTGGAACACTCCTGCATTCCGAATATTAGTTAGCAACCTTGTGTCAAACATTGCACTTCACCCATACGTTCTCCACAATTGCAAGAGCAGCCACTTGAGTGACTCCTTTGTTAAAGCTTAGTCCATCAGCAACTTACTCCCTCAATAGAGCCTAGTACGTCAGCAACTTACTTCTTTGAAAGACAGCCCCCTTTCGGCCTTCAGCCCTCACAAATCTTCCCTGAACAAAGGTCTCGCACTGTCTGCTCAACACTTGTTACCAACAAAGTTTGTCACAACCTTCAATGGTATGCCACGGTTCGAGTGCAAGCCAATCTTCAACACTCTCACCAAACTCGCGCTCCCATCCTCCCCACATCCTGAACTGAACAAGCAACATCACTTCATCACAAGCCAGTACCCCTGCCTACCCGTCTTCCGGGCGCTTGGTGCACGGATTAGAAAACTAGGCAACCGAGCAGCAACACCAACCATCATCCCACATCTTAGAGTCATCCTTCTTGATGTCTTCTCAAAACTTCGAGGCAAACTTTTGGATACCTTCACCCTTCCATAGGATCCAGCACCAAGACGGGTTTCCATCAACCGTCACACAACTTGATTCCAACAATCATCTACAGTGACGTTGGGGTTCTTCATCCAACTTCACAAGTCCACTACCCATCACAGGCAATGACCTGCTACCTTGCTATCAAAGTTGTCCCATCACCAATCTCTTCTAGGTACGAATCTCTCACACAGAAACCACCATCTGAATCGATCAGCTCTTCGACATCCTTCTCTGAACTACCATCTGTCATGGAGCTCTGATACCATCTGAGCTCTCGCTCTGATACCATCTGTCACGGGACGAGCGAGCGGCGCTGCGCGGCGGAAGCGAAACACAAAATTCTCGCCACTCGAAGCACGCCCGTGCGGCCCAGGATCCACTTCGGATCCCAGTCAGCCTTCTCCCACTTCATGATCTTCATGACTCTCACAACTCCGCGAGAGGTTTACCTTCAAGTGTCGTCTCTTACTAGACAACGAGTCACACTACCGTGTGACAATACAATCACTCCGCATCCGGCAACGAACCCTCGACGCCCATACATCAAGCGTTGCATAAGACACGTCAACTGCATCGACCACGTCGCATGCTTTCCTCATGTCTCGCTCATGTCCAAGTCAAGACATAGCGATCTAACACACCATCGGTTTACCCACACTTCTGTCGGTCATTCCTTTAGCGTTCACGATAGCCCACATCCTCAAGCTATACACGCAAGCTGTCATACTTGCATGTCGCCCAAGCCTTGGCGACATATATATTCCGAATGTCCCACATAACCATCTATGCATTGCATGGGGTCGCAACCCATGCGTACCGGCATCCGAATATCTTCCTTCAATATTAGACAAGGCCGAACCCAAGCCAAGTCCATCGAGTATTGTCATATGTCTCGCTAGCCGATGGCATAGCGAATGCCATATGTTGACCTCACTCTTTCCAACGATGCGCAATACGAACGGCCCCGCGTGTTCGTACTGTCCTCGGGAATTCCTTTCCTTCGGAGGCACAGATTATCCTTCAACAATCCTATGCCCGCCCTCATGACTATCTCCAATGTCATAAGGATGCTCGCTTAGTGCCACAAGGGTGTAAGCACCAGGGGTGGTGGAGAGCATGACACCATGTCACCCCCTATATAGCATTTTATGCATTTAGCCTTCTGCCAGGAAGGAACATCACCTATGCACGAGGAGTCATAATTGGGCATAACTTCTTCATACGAACTCCGAATGGCAAACCGTCAGTTGCGTTTCATGCGTCTCGACATCACGAACATATTCCGTATTTTGGGTTTCCTCAGATTCCTCCCGTAACCTTCGGAAATACCCAAAATACCCTTCACAAGTGCAACTCGGCCAACACCTACCATTCTAGCTCTTAAGCTATCGCCCGTCCACACTTGGACTACCTCATAAGCGCATAGATGTCCCAACGGAGTCACGGTAACACTTGTCTAAGTGCGACCCG
>NW_023010598.1:0-7485 GCF_902201215.1 Prunus dulcis | reverse complement strand
CGAACCCGACCGGTTTTGTGTTTGAATTTTCTGGCGTTTGTTCTCCTTCCTCTGGCCGCCATTTCCGGAAAACAAGGTATGGTTTCTCACCTATTTTTCGTGCTCTACCTGATGGTTGGGTAGGAATTGAACGATTGTGGCGTTTTGGAATTCGATTTTGAACCTAAGTTTTGGCCAGATTTCAAAGTGAAATTCCGGCCAGTAGCCGTCCAAATTGGACCTTCCCGTAGTTGAATAAAACGCTCCACTCATCGAGTAGTATCTATAGCCGGAAGGGTGGCCCTCGATTTTGAAGTTTTTTGGCCACCGGTATCACTTTGGACAACCGCGTGCTGCCCGTACGTAGGTACTGTAGTAGAGGGGTATTGTGTCCCGATGCGATCCCCTGGTTGTCACGAGTGCGTAGGTGTGCTCGAATTTCAATTTGTATATCGTTTGAGCCTCGAATGGATTTCGCCTAATGTGCGATTTTCGGGTTCGATATGTTCGGATCGTTAGATCGAACCCAAATTTAGGTATGTTGTACCTCGTATTTCTAGGAGTCCCGGATACTCCGAAATCGTTAACCTTGGGGCTAGATAAACCGTAACCGTCCGATCGTGCGATTGTGATCAATCCGACCGTTCGATTCGGACCAAACTTACAGGGTAGGTTTAGAAGGGTTTGTTGAACCTATTGGAAATCCCGGATTTGTGATCGGAGGTCGTGGGCCCCACAGTCCCGGTTGACCAAGATTAGGCAGTTTGATCCCTCGGTTGACCGTGAGTCTTCCGATGTAGTTTTACCCTTCAAGAAGTGTGAGAACGACTATGGAGTCCTGACTGAAAATTAAGTTATTTGGATCGTATTATGGAATAAGTATAGATTGCTAAATTGTGCACGGTTCTATTAATTCTTATTTGAAAACGTATTATAGAATTTGATGGTATACTTAAATGTTATTCTCGATATTTGGAGATTATATATATTATTGGAATTGATAGAATCTCTAGGGGTAGTGATTATTTATTTATTTATTTATTTATCTAATTATTCGTCTGCTTTTAAGATTATTATTATAGTATTGGAATGGTTTGCTAATTGAAGTTCGACGTGATTAATAAACTAATTAAATATTTAAGTGCATGTCTCTATTTAATACATATACTTAGTAGCCGAAAATGATGAATCATGGACCTTGGTTTTTATTAGAATGTGGCATTTATAATTTAAGTGTGGTTGAGAATCAATTTATTGGAAAGTTGATGTAAAGGTCAGAAAATAGATATGTGGAATAAAGGGAAAGTTTGTGATAAGTTTCGGATATGGTTTTTCAGACCCACCATAGGAGTACCCCCCAGTGACCTTGAAACAATTTGGTTATTTCTGATAATGGCCCACGAGTTTCGAGGACGCTGGACTGTGTGGTGCGAGAATTGCAGCTCGGGTGGACTTGATGTCTCCGTGGCCTACGAGGATTCTGGCTATGGTAGACTTGGTGTCTCCGAGGCCTGCAAGGATGGAGTTGACGGAATAATATTGGAATTGATGGGATATTTGGAATTGACGAAAAACTATCGGAATTGACGGATGAGGAATGAGGGTATGCCTAGGTGAAGAGAATTTAAGTTCTGAGATGCTTTTATACTAAAATGGAGGATTTTATATGTTACCATTATTTTATTTATATATATATTGGGGGATCCCTCAAATAAGCTTATTTAAGGGACACTCCTTGTAGGGCCTACTCCATATTATATTCACTAATCCAAACTGTCTATTTTGTAGATACTCATTCAAAGATCATCTTTTATAAAAATCACTTGAATTTGATATCATTTGACCATTCAATTGAGTTATTGAAATTTTAGTACTTTCTTGAAGCACCATGTTCATTGATTCTGTAGGATACAATTGGATGTCGAAACGGTTTCCAATGTGTATAATTTTTTGTATGGATGATCTATGAATGAAGACCTCAAAAATAGATGGTTTGGATCATTGGAAAAAAAATAATTGTAGGGTACCCTAAAAGGTGTTTCTCAAATTTATTTATATAAGCCTTACGTGAGTTTCGATGCAAGAATACAAATGTCTTCGCAGCTTGTTAGTTTTAATTTAGTTATTTTATTTTATTTTATTTGTTTTTCTTGACCTTTTTATTATTACGATATATATATCATTTAAGCCAATAACATATAAATTATATAAAAATTGAATTATGAAGTAGAGGAAATTGAATAAATGGCCTACATATATTATATATCATTTAAGCCAATAACATATAAATTATATAAAAATTGAATTATGAAGTAGAGGAAATTGAATAAATGGCCTACATATATTCTGAGTATCAACTGTTCTGAGGATTGGAAAAGTCGAAAAGAATGTACTTTAGAGCTTGTGAAGGATGGTTTCGTAACCACATTAAAAGAACTACGTGTGGCTTGATCCCTTAGTAAGGGTACGTAGGCATCCTAATGTTACAAGGTGTAGCCACGAGTTAGAGTGTTTGAAATTGCTAATGTATTGTTAATGATCTAAAAGTTGAGATGAATTTTATATGACATAATGTTTATTTGGGTCAGAAAGGCCTGAGGCCATAATAAATTGATGTTGATCGCTTGAATGGTATTGTTGTGCATGCTAAATGTTTGGATTAAAAAAATTATGTTTTATACATGTGAAAATTTTGGGAAACGAGCAATTTACAAAGGAGACTGCCGAATTTTCGACAGAAGTCAAATTTGTAGAAAATTTGGTTTCTAGTTAGAAGGGCATTTTGGTCATTTGTGCACGGCACCCGCCAGGTGTTGAACACGCACAGGGTTCGGCTCAGATTCTAAAGTGGAATTCGGGTCGGGTCCTATCATTAGCTTTATGTAGAATTTTTCGATTCATGATTCAGACATGTGTAGAGAGAGTTGTGCCAATTTAGTATAGACAATTCGGGCATAATGTGTTCTGCGGGTTTTGCAAAATATTCTTTTTGAAGTTCAATCCTTGGAGTTTAATTTGTGTCAATTATATTTGGGAAGTATCTACAAGGATGCAAGGTTATTTTCTAAGGTTTGATCCTATATTTAGTAGGATTTTGGATGCCAACTCATCAAAGGCAATTGAAGCCAAACTAGGAAAGCATAGTTACCAAGTCAAAAGAGGATTTATTCCTTATTTAAAGAAGACCAGAAAATAGGGTTCTCTGATGCTGGAGTTTGAAGGAGAGTCGAAGAGCCACTGCCATCGTCAAGTTTTCGAGCATTGTCATAATCCATAAGTTTTATTTTATGTTTTCTAGTTTTTCAATTATGTTTTCTTTGAACATGAGTAACTAAATTATTCTCTAGGGTGAGAATGACACCCGAGCATGGATAGTTACGATTTCTAATATTTTTTAATGGATTCTAAGTTTCTTTTAGATGAATGTTTAATCACTATTTTAATTGTTGCTATTTGTTTAAGTTCTTTGATTGATCACCCTTGGGCTTTGCATCTAGTAAATTGGAAGATGAATTTGAGGTAGAACTCGCAATATAATTCAATTAGCTTCTTGTGATTAAGTGTGGTGAATTACATTATTGCTTGACGAAGAATAATGGTTTGCTTGGTTCCCTTGTTTTCTAGAACGTAATGAATCCAACTTGTTAAATTTATGCCTTAACCGGAATAGATTACAGGATTGGGTATATGATCTTTGTCTGAACTAGAAAAGAATCTTACACTTAAGGAAAACTATGGTCTGAGTGCCTGAAAATGACTTAGATATGGGAATTATCATCTAAAGAATCAAAAGAATCTGTTGAATGCATTGAAATCTAACTTGGATTGCTTGTGGTTGATTCCGAAACCCTAGACCTTCATCATTCTTTTTCAATCTTTAAAAGTCAATGTTTTAATTCTTAATTGCCTTGATTAATTTCTTGTTTGTTTCATAAACCTTCACAAAAACAATCTCTACAAATTTACTTGCGTATCAGTTAGATTTAATTTAGGTATTTGAATATTAGATTAATTTGGAATCCTCGCGGGAACGATACTTGAACTTGTCAAACACTATACTACATCATTCTTGTGCACTTGCAAGGAGGTTGATTAAGCCTCCTTCTTCGTTTTTGTTATTGAATTGTGATGGATCTCTTAGAAAAGAAGGTTGTATTAGAGGGTCTGGTGGTGTCTTAAGGGATTTTGAGGGTAACTTTATTTGGGGGTTTGCAAATAAGGGTCCAGCAGATTTGGATGTTTTGGCTATTGAATGTGTTGCTATACACATGGGTTTGATGAAGGCTGCCGAGTTGGGACTATCTTGTTTCGTGGTAGCATCAGTCTCGCAAGAAGTGGTGGCTTTACTGAAGAGTGATGGTGAGCTATAAAGTAATTTGGAAATATTGTGGACGACACTAGAAGGTTGATGGTGCAGTTGTGTGTTGGTGACGTTCGTTTTCAGCCGTGATTGGGGAATTGACTAGCCCATGGTATGGCGCAGTTTGGATTGCGAGAACAACATCCGTCTTTCTGGGATGGTTTAGCTTCTGACTGACTAGTATTAATGTTGGTAACATACATGGAGGGTGGGTAGTTTTATTTGTCTTATTGCTTGCGGATGTTGTGGTAGTCTTTTTTCTTGACCCAATTTTCTATATTAGGGGTTTTTATGGCAAGATTTTAACAAGCCCATTTTCTTTTTGCATCCTATTTTGTTTGCAGTTGTACCTTTATTGGTCGGAAATGGAATGAACGTTTCTTACTCTTTGATAATTGAAAAAAAAAACTCTGTACTTTTCTTTATGACATGTTTACATACTTCAAATCGGGACGAAAAAATTGGGTCTAAAAAAGGAATAAGGTGAAAACTAAAAGATAATTTGAATATTCTTTAGTAAGTTGAGCATAGTCCGGCCCAAACATATCTTAGGAGGAAACAGTACACATTATTTGAAACGTGTTATAAAACCAAAGAATTGAGGAGAGAATTTAGAAGCAGAGAAAACCCGTAAGATTGGTTTCTCTCTTCAGTATTATCTCTGTCTAGAATTACAAGGAGGGGTGAACCCTTTTGTAGGCAAAGCCCCTTCCAACATGTGGTGGGCTCCACCTTATCATTTACAACACTCCCCCTTGGAGACCACAAATGATACGGAATATGCCTCGTTAAAAACCTTTCCAGTAAAAACCCAGTGGGACAAAAACTGGTCGAAGGGAAAAAAGAGTACATAACCATGTGTAACATAAAATTCTATGTATATTGACATACGTGCGACACTGCCTCGTTAAAACCTTGCCAGGAAAAACCCAGTGGGATAAAAACCTGGACGAAGGAAAAAGAGTACAGTGTGTAAAGGTCTTTATTGACAGCACGCTCCTCCTGATGCTTGGCAAAATATCTTTAAGCCATACTGTTGATCATCTTTCTGAATATCATAGTTGACACTGCTTCTGTGAGTCAATAGTGTATGAAGGTCTTTATTAATACCACGCTCCCCCTGAAAACTTCATGACTAGCTTTTTCCAGTAAGCGGCCATAGAAAAATATGCCCGTATATGGTGTTATGCTTAGATAGCATCAAATATGCCTCACATCATCCCAAAATGATGGTGATGGAGTTGAGCTCTATCTGAAAAATACGATATCTGGTCCAATATACTTCCGGAAAATCCTTAAAGTGTCCAACGGATAATCCTCATAAAAATGCTTCAATACTTTCTTAGTATAAGCAAGAATCTCATTGGCATAATG
Organism: Prunus dulcis; assembly: GCF_902201215.1. Lineage (NCBI taxonomy): Eukaryota > Viridiplantae > Streptophyta > Magnoliopsida > Rosales > Rosaceae > Prunus > Prunus dulcis. The sequence goes on along the minus strand of NW_023010598.1, from coordinate 1,772 downwards.
CTCGATCTTTAAGTCAAGACAAATATTTCTTGAACTCTTCAGAAGCTTTAATGTGTTGCAAACACATTATAATCAATATACTCACTGAGGCAATTTATGTACATTAACATTGAGTACAGATTTTGTGCTTCAGGCACATGTCATTTAGGGACTTGCTTCATGCAATTTCAATCCTTTCAAGGATTTTGTTTAAAGGGATTAAACTTTATGACACATTATATAGCTTTAACCCAGCTATTTATACATCTTTAGGGAATCGCTTCTGGCAATATGCTCCGTGCCTTTAATAACCCTTAAAGATAACATGTTGGTCTCCGTAAATGTGCAATAAAGGGGCACAATTGAATCTATAAATATGGAGAAAACCCAACATTCCTTGTTTATGCCAAAAACATTGTGTCATACAAAGTAGGTATATTCCCTTTTATTTCGAACACCCAAGTATAACTTTCAGTATTAACAAATTTTGGGGTTCGTACTGTGGGTTTGTTCTTTCACGTTCATTCTTATCTATAATGGAATTACCTCATTCCATTTTGGCCAATGATATTGTCGACATTTAATAATTGAGCGTGGTTCCAATCAACACAGCCCATTGATGATTTGAGTAGCTACTCCAAAATCAAAATTTGTCATTCATCAATTCATGATCCCACCATTCTCATGTGCATGCGCATACATCAATTATAAGCATTTCTTTGCTTTTGGGTACCCAAGCCACTTCATGGGGCTTTTATGATGTGAGAATGTGGATTATAACCTCCAATGGAGCGTTATTTTACAGTATGGCGTGAATAATCTCCATTTAGGGAGTTGGAACATTTAGAACCCATATATCTGTCATGCTGCAGGCATGCCACAGATTAATACATACATGTCAATTAATTTCTGGGACCTTAACCCATATTATGGGACTTTAACCCATACAATTTGCTACGCATTAGGCGTGCACAATATCAATATTGACATGTCAAAGGATTGTCCTTTCGGGACTTCAATCCACATCATTTGCTACGCAATAGGCGTGCATCATATTGATCACTGCTATACCCATATTTTGTTCTTATGGGACTTTAATTTGTGCAGTGTATTATCAATGTATCCAACTTGCAATCTGTAAAATTTGCGTTAATAATTCATGGATACATACAAGCCATTCTTTTGGAACGGACTTATCTCCCCATGTGGTTACCTTTCAAGATAAAATATCAAATAAGTATATAAGCATAAAATAACACAAGTATTGCTTACATCCTTAGGTGGGAGAAACTTTTCTCAAGTATCATTCAAGCTCGTATCGTCCCAGTAAATATAATGTAGCGCTTGATGATCTAGTTATATCCTGCAAGAGCAAAAATCACAATTCTTCTCTCTGTCAAAAACAAATAACCCTCAGAGTTAGGATCACTGCATGGATTCTTTCTTTGGATGTTCATTCTAAAGAAATAAAATCCCTTATGAACAGAGAGTTATAAAAAGAAAGAAAAGATACAAAAATTGTGATATTGATTGCAAGATAAGGTAAGCAATCAAGGAAGGAAGCTGGTGGGAGCAGACAAGCAGCTCATCAATCAAGGAAGGAAGCTGGTGGGAGCAGACAACAAGCTCTCATTTCTCCTAGTCTAGAAGGACCTCAGGAGATTAGAGCATAAGGTCGCCTTCACAGTTTCCTGATGTAGCGGAAACGTGATCAGGGATAGTCTTGCTTCCTGAATGGATGATCAGAGATAGTCTTGCTTCTTGGGCATATTGAGTGCTTACTGATAAGAAAA
>NW_023010597.1:0-7550 GCF_902201215.1 Prunus dulcis | reverse complement strand
TTCTCACTTCGCTTAACACAAATTCGACCAAAGCGCTCCTTCGCCTGCACGAGCCAAAACTGCACAAGGCACCAAACACACCTTCGCCAGCACGAGCCAAAACTGCATAAGGCACCAAACGCTCCGCCCGCACGAGCCAAAACTGCACAAGGCACAAACGCTCCTTCGCCTGCACGAGCCAAAACTGCATAAGGCACAAAAATGCTCCTTTGCCTGCAAGAGCCTAAACTACACAAGGCACCAATAGCTCCTGGCCCGTATGAGCCTAAACTGCGTACGGCACCCCAAAAAAAAAAATGGCTCGTTAGATTGAAAACCCGAAAGGGCAGTCTAAGCAAAAAAAAAATTAGAGCCCAAGAAAGTCCGTTGAACTGAAAACCCGAAAGGGCGGTTCAAGCAAAAGTTAGGACACAAAAAAAATTCCTTGAACTACGTGATGACTTGATCCCTTTTCATCGAGGGTACGTAGGTAGCTTGGACAAATAATTCCAAGTTCAGTCACATCAAAATAAAAACAAAGGGTTTCCCATGTCAACCCGAACCATTGAAAAAAAAAGGAGCTTACTTATACAAGTTTGCAGAGCCGGGCAAAGGTGGAATATCTTGAGAAACAATCTTCATTTGTCCTCCACTTACGTAAAGCCTAAGCGCTTGAGCGGGTTATCACCAAGTTGGAGAGATGGATCAAACCCAAGCGGTATAGGACGTCTACGTTCTTCACTCGTCCTCCACTTACGTAAAGCCTAAGCGCTTGAGCGGGTTATCACCAAGTCGGAGAGCGCGGGTTATCACCAAGTCGGAGAGATGGATCAAACCCAAGCTGTATAGGACGTCTACGTTCTTCACTCGTCCTCCACTTACGTAAAGCCTAAGCGCTTGAGCGGGTTATCACCAAGTCGGAGAGATGGATCAAACCCAAGCGGTATAGGACGCCTACGTTCTTCACTCGTCCTCCACTTACGTAAAGCCTAAGCGCTTGAGCGGGTTATCACCAAGTCGGAGAGATGGATCAAACCCAAGCGGTATAGGACGTCCACGTTCTTCACTCACTCCTCCTCTTACTTACGTAAAGCCTAAGCGCTTGAGCGGGTTATCACCAAATCGGAGAGATGGATCAAACCCAAGCGGTATAGGACGTCTACGTTCTTCACTTGTCCTCCACTTCCGTAAAGCCTAAGCGCTTGAGCGGGTTATCACCAAGTCGGAGAGATGGATCAAACCCAAGCGGTATAGGACGTCTACGTTCTTCACTTTCTTTCCAAGTACCTATTACAACAAAAATACACATATATATATCATCATTATAAAAATATTTATATATTAAAAAAAACTGAAAAAAGGGATAGATGCTGCGGAAAAAAAAATAAAATAAAATAAAAAAGAAGAAGAAGAAGAAGAAGGAGAAGAAGAAGAAGAATGGGTTCAGGCTTACCAACAAGCAACTCTCACCACTTTGGTTGCTGAGATTCGGATGATGCAAACTTCAAAGTCGTAGACTTTCTCGCCAACAAGAGGAGTTTTTCTGCTATTCTATTTGGTTGATCTCAATATTCATGAACATAGTGCAATTTAAAGAAACCAAAGACCATCAAAGCTCCTAGTGATGCTAGGGTTTCTCATTCCTAGTTTAGGAAAGTATCTTGCTTCCCAAGATCTTACCAATATTGGATATTATTAAGCTTAATAATATCACCCAAAAAAAAAAAAAAAGAGCTCCTAGTGATGCTAGGGTTTCTCATTCCTAGTTTAGGAAAGTATCTTGCTTCCCAAGATCTTACCAATATTGGATATTATTAAGCTTAATAATATCACCCAAAAAAAAAAATAAACAAAACAAAAGGAGAAAGGAACACTTCAAGCTGCACCTCCTACATGTGAAAAAGCACATGTCTACAATGCATCATGAAGTGGGGGCAATTTGTAGACAAAGAAATTTTGGTGTAATAAATTCCATTGACAAGAAAATAATTAGGGTTCGGTGGATTAAATCGTGGGCCCCGTAATTCACCCATGTGGCGTGTGACTCATCAAAATTGGATTAGTTGTCAAAAATGACAAATGGCGACATCCGACGGAGTGCATCAAGCGGTTCAAGATGAAGACAAAATTAAAGGAAAGAATCTTCTGTGATTGACTTTGATTTAAATCAAATATTAATCAGGTTAATCAATTGAAGATAATCTGGTTAAATTGCCAGATTATGGGAATTGATTTAAATCAAATCAAAATCCCACAAAAAAAGGTTTTAAATAGGGAAAGTTATTTAGGTCAAGCATCCTACAAAAGCCTATAAATAGGAGGCCTCAAGACGAAAGAAGGGCTCAGAAAAAACCTAGCACTTAGAAGAAACAGAAAACTCTCTGCATTCTTCACCCTACTTTGGAAGAGCCACCAAGCACAACAAATACGTGCCGGTTCCTTCACCATAAAAATCCCAAACACCAAACAAGCTTCGTGCTACCCGTTTGATCAAGATCAAGTCTCTACGACCCTTGTATCAAACACAAATTTTCTTTAAACACTTTGGAGATCGAATCAGAGGATTCAATAGAGAGATTGTAACCCTAAATTTCATTAATACAATATTATTTTGTACACGTGTTCTTGTCTTATTTGTCGCAGGAAATTTGTGTTTACAAAGATCATCTTTACAGAAGTTCATCTAAATGGGACTTGCTATAATCATTTCATTATTTACCGACAATATTGTGTTCATCTACTTATTTGGTCTCAGTTTTATGACCTTTGGGTGCTCCTTTATTTCCCTTGCGTGCTCATTGTTGTTGCAAGGCTATGACTTGTTCCCAAGTTTTGCTTTTATGTGAGTGATTTTTATTATTAAACTTTCAAAACTTTGGTGGTTAATTTAATGTTTTTGTTGTTTCATTTCTAGCCACTCATTATTGAGAATAATCGTCCTTCTAGGAATCCAACATGAATGCATCAAAAGAGCATATTTACGAGCATTGTCAAGTAACGTTGCAGTTCTACTATTAGGAACAATAGCCCCTTATATGATATGTCCATGCATCTGTATGTTTTTCAAGCAATACATAAGGGTCAAGCTTCTCTGAACCGCTTATGACAACAAAATAATTATGAATCACCACCGCCTTTTTTTCCCCCATATATGATAATATCCTTCCACACATGAGGAGAGAGGGAGTGTGGAAGGATATTATCAAGGGAACATGTTTTTATTAGCAAGTTTATTAATTCAGTATGGTTTGGAGTCTATTTTGCATTGATATGGATACAGGTAAGTTGATACGATATAGTACAATACGTCGACACGTCAAATTTCTAAAAACTAGAATACAAGTACAACAAGGATTCAACAATTAAAATAATATATTTTATTAATTTATATGAACTATTATTAAATTAACATATTAGTTCTACTAGTTAAATATATATGTATTAGGTATGGGCTAAAGGGTCAAAAGGGTTTTTATTTTTTTAATTTTTTTAAAGAAATATAAATTCCATTAATATCTCAAGAACAATACATAAGAACCGGCATGTTAACAGTAGCCTCATTAAAACCTTTTCATGAAAACCAGATGGGAAAAACCTCGAGCGAGGAAAGAGTACCACACATGTAACAAACTAACAAAAGAATCTAGACAAAAGCAGAAACACAGAACAGTCACCTCTAAAACAAATACCAACAAACACAAGTTAAGAGAAACCCATCGAAAGAGTACACCAACGCCTCTCAGGTTCTGTCAAATGGCCTCCTTTGTAAACATAGTCTTTTGTACAGCATGAGATTTGTTTAGCATGCAATGGGCCAGAACCAAAGGAACAGTCCACGGGAACACAACACCAACCAAAAAAAAAAATTTAAGCTAAAAGAAAACCCATCGAGAGAGCACACCAGCGCCTTTAAGGTTTAGTCAAAGAAGGATTCCTATGTAAACATAATCCTTTGTACAACATGAGATTTGTTCAACATGCAATGGGTCAGAACCAAATGAACACCAACATGAACATCAACATAAACAAAACACAAAATAAATAAAAACTATCTCGTGACCCAACTTGCTCCCATAACAGCTTTTTTTTCCCAAAGAAGAAAACTTCAAGTTACAAAACGTTCGTCAAATGCCAAACCCATTTTTCCAACCGAACACTAATGGTGATCCCAAGGAGACCCATTGAGGGTGGTCTCCTCTGCCTTATTAGGAGTATCATCATTACAGAGTCTTCCTTTGCTAGAAAATCTCATACTAATATCAAGAGCCCCTATGCCAGCACCATCCCTTACACTCACCCATTAACGATGAGACGGAATTTCTTTAACACAGACATCATCCGAGCCCCTCTCCCTCCTCAACAACACTACAATTGTCTTAACAAACAGATCCCAATTGCCTCTTGGCTAGGCAGAGCCCTAGCCATTGGATTATAGGATAAGCCAACAAGACGATTAGAGCCTGCGAAATTGCTGATCACCACCCCAACCAGTCTCGATCAGGGAGAAATAGTTGTTTGCCACACAATTGCTCGATGTCATCGACCTCCATGCTCCAAAACAGAGATCCAAAACGAAAGAAAACTACCAGCCCTATGCCGCACCAAAAGAGCCCACCCGCTAAAACAACACAGAGAAAGGCAAGGAAAGGCTACACGAGATCTATGTTTCACTAGGAAGACGACTACAAGCCACCCAAGACGCCCTAGTGCCCAACAACCACAATCTACGAAACCCTAGTTTTGGCTCTCCAATATTAAAATAGTTGTATTCGTTGTATATAAATATATATAAGGGCATTTATTTGTTTGATTCATCATTAGATCGAGATTCGAAGCTAAGGAGAAGAGGATGAGTGAACGCGTAGGCAGACAGCTTGAGAGTTCCCAAGGAGATTAAGCAAGGGCCGGTAGGCAAGAAGGAGGACATGGCCATGTTGATCAGCATGTGGGCATGTCACGGGCATCCGACCTGTTTACACCATAATGAACCGAGCAGTCCCAGCCACAAAGTGACTAGCACCAAGGCAACCACGCCTTCTCCCATGCCGAAGGAAGACACACTTCTGAGGTCGAGCAGACCCAGCATCAAAGCGACTAGCACCAAGGCAACCACGCCTTCTCCCATGCCGAAGGAAGACACACTTCCGAGGACGAGCAGACCCAGCATCAAAGCGACTAGCACCAAGGCAACCACGCCTTCTCCCATGCCGAAGGAAGACACACTTTCGAGGTGCCAGACACCTGCCGAAGCTCCCAAATGCCAAACCTAATCTCCAGGGCACGTGTCGCCACCACAACGGCTTGCACAAAGTCCCACATTGGAACTTTGTGCAAAGCTCCCACTTTCACTTCCCTATAAATAGGGAACAGTACCCAGGTAAATAAGGGAGACCATTCCCCTACTTTCACTGTTACTCTGCCAGAATTACTACCTGTAACTGACTTAGGCATCGGAGAGCCTTCGGCCGGCACCACACCGGTGTCCGAAGCTTTACGGTTGCTTCTCCTCTTTTTCCCTTCTGCAGGTCTTACCAATCCATTTCACCCAAGGGCTTCAGCCTTCTTCCCTGCTGAAGACCTAGTACCTCTAATCACTAAGTTGGACTCAAATAGTGGCCGAGCCATTTTGAGCATCAACAGTTTGGCGCCGTCTGTGGGAATTCGACACTTGAATCCCTTCTTTCTCTATAAGCCCAGCTGGCTCCTTCACCCCTCAGGCCCCGTCGCCTCTTCTTCACCCCACATTCTGCTATGCCGACCGAGGATAGCCGCGATACCCAGCACCAGACCCCCCGCGAGGGTACTTCCCGAAGGAAATCTCCGGGAGACGCCTCTCTCCAGGCAGAACTGGAGCGCCTCCGTGATAGTATGACTAAGATGTCGGAGAAGTACGAGCATCTTCATACCCGGAATGCTGAGCTAGAGCATGACTTTCGTGTTCTAAAGCGGAACCAGGAGAGGGCTCATGCCCAGGATGCCCAACAAAACCTGACCCAGAACGTTGGGAATCCTCAGCCGAACCAGCCAGCACATTCCAGCCACAGCTCCCCGGCCAACTCTAGGCTCCGCAAGGGAAAAGACCACCTTCATCCGGAACAACCCCCGTCACGACCCCTTTGCGTTCCCCCACCGAAGGACCGGCCTCATGAGCCAGTCAGGATCTACCAAGATTGCCGGGATCGCATCTCGGACCGTCAGCCAAGGCCGATCCCTATCCCTGTCAACCTCGAGGACCCAAGGGTGGCACACCTGGGCCCATCGCCAGCCCCCGTCCGCGTACCTAACGGAGAAGGTGTCGGGGACTCGGATAGTTGGGAATTCTATAATTCAGAGAACTGGCCAACTCGCCACACTGAGACGCTGGAAGATTGGGAACATTCCCCAGCCCCTGTCTATCCCACCCCCGGGCCTTTGGCACTTGAAACTCTTCCTCATGCCGACCCGGCTATGAGGCTTCTCTTCGAAAAGGTCCGGCGCCTGGAAAGCGAGCAACATCGCAGCCATCAACCCCTCTGGGCGAAACCACGGCCAGGGCCCTTTACTGAGCGTATCCTCCACTACCACCAGGAGAAAGATATCCAGCCACTCCGCATCGCTTTCTACACTGGCACGGAGGATCCTCTCACCCCCATCCACTCCTTCCAGTCCGCCCTTGGGTGCAAAGGCCTCACTGATGAAGGCATGTGCCTCCTCTTCCCTTCCACCCTCAGCGGCGCGGCCCTGAATTGGTTCTATAGGCTCCATCCCCGCACCATCAACTCCTTTGATAGTCTCAAGCAGACGTTCCTGGACCATTTTATGATCCAGACTGATCGCCTATACTCTGCCGACGATTTGTATATGCTTCGGCAGGCTGAGGACGAACCCCTTCGGGAGTATGCAGCTCGGTTCAGTCATGAATACTCCCGCTGCCCAGACACTGACGATCGCGCTGCCTTCGGCGCTTTCAAGAGCGGCCTCCGCGAGTCCAACTTCCGCTACCTGGTTCATAGCAATAGTTGGAACACATATACAGAGCTGATGAAGCAGGCGGCGATCCACGCTAAGGCTGAATACTTCAATTCCAAGCGTGGCCCAGCCAACCTGGCGCGCAACACTTTTGCCGATCCTCCACCTGCTTCAGCACCCACCCCAGCCCCACCTCAGCATTCTACCCCTGCCCCGAGTGCCCAGGACAACCAACAACATAAGCGGAAGGATAGCTACCAGCATTCCTTCGGCAATAACAAGCGTGGCAGACATGGCAACCACCACCAGTCTAGCGGAGGCAACCCTCCTAAGACCAATGATCGGGCCCCTCTTCCCTTCACACCCAGGCCCAGGTTCGAGGTTTTCACGACCCTCAACACCACATATGAGAACGTCCTGGTGCGTGAAGCCCCCATCATCCCCAAGCCACCCCCCCGGAGACCATCCAACAAGCCTATGCCAAACACAGGGGTCTTCTGCCGCTTTCACCAATTCAGCGGCCATGACACCGAGTCTTGTGTTGCGTTGCGCAACATAATTGAAGGGCTCATCCGGGAAGGAAAGCTAGACAACTATGTCCACAACATACCAGCCCCGCCTAA
>NW_023010596.1:0-7575 GCF_902201215.1 Prunus dulcis | reverse complement strand
GTGCTAGAGCAAACGAGGGTCAGAAGCTAACAACTGAAAATTCGTCTCTTCAAAGAATGCTTCATGAGTCTCAACAGGAGGTTGAGAAACTTAAAGGAGAGAATAATGCCTTGTTGAAACTGGTGAGTTCGTACTCCGTTGATACACTGAGAAGGCTAGACATGCTGCAGGTCTCCAATGAAAGAATTTTGGGAGACCATGAGAGGCTCATGGCTAAGCTTAAGAGGCGCCGTCCTCTTCCTTCAGAGGCTTCCAGAACATAATGTAATTTTATAGATTTTACAGGGCCTGCACCTTCATTGCAGGTGGAAAAAATCTATCTGTTGTATGCTCATTTTCTGTTATAATAATTGCGCACATTCTTAAACTTGCACCTGTGGTTTTTACGTCTTTTCAAAATGACGGTTTGGAACCTTGTGCCTTATAGGTTCAAATAACCACATCGACTCTCCCAAATTTCATATTTCAATGCATGTGAGCCCGTAACTTTTGGCCCGGGCTAAACACAAACTCAGAATTTATTCGCCCTTTTCAAATGGACATGAAATATGGATTGAGTAAAAGCCACGCTAATATCACAATATAGTAGTGAAGAGCATTAACTACTATATACCCACAACTTCAAGTTCAGGATCTCTCATATATTTGGATCCATGGGCTTCCGGCCCAGATATAACAAAATATGTGGGGAGCCTCAATTCATTATTTGAGTTTTATACTGATATTATCCATTCCACGGTGTATTTTTAACAACCGAAATTCACAAAATATATTTCTTCCTTGAGGTGTCGATTATAACAAAATCGAACTTTATTAAATTCATCATTCTCTTATGCCAAAGAAATATGTGGTGTACCACAATTTGCAATAATACCTCAAGGGTTGTCCATTTAACTGTTGGAACTTTAGGTTCTCAACATTGTTAGATTTTGAACTTCAGGCCAAAATCACATATTCTCATGGTATGGATATTCAATCCCCTTAGATTTTGAACTTCGGGCCAAAATCACATATTCTCATGGTATGGATATTCAATCCCCTTAGATTTTGAACTTCGGGCCAAAATCACATATTCTCATGGTATGGACATTTTTACAATTTTCTGTACATATTTTGGGACTTCAAGTCCTTACATAATTGTCCATATTTTGAGGAACTTCTGGCATCTCATTTAATTGCTCATCCATGAGTTTAAGGAACTGTAGGTTCCCTTTTGTATATAGTGACGGTTTACCCAAAATGGTTAATATTTATGCATACGTCACTATTCATGTGTATAGTACTATTCATCAAGTCATGAATACATATCTATTCATATGTGCAGTACATTTGCCAGTACAGTTATTATTCATGTGTACGGCACTTTTAACCAATATGATACTGTTACATCATCAAGGAACTCTAGGTCCTTATTTACATGTCAAGGATCAAGGATCTTCAAGTCCGATCTCTTGTTTACAAGTATAGTACCGGAAAGACTGCCAGCTCTCATATCAATATCATCATCAAGGATCTTCAAGTCCTGATGTAATTGTATGATGAGGATCAAGGAACTTCTGGTCCTGATTTGCATACTGTAAAAACTCATCATACAACACAATTAATCCATAAAATAAATTGCTGGTAAATAAATTACTGGTATGGACGATAAACCCGCACCATACTTTAAATAAATGTAAATGTGCGGTAAAATAAATTCATAAAATAAATTGCTTGCTGTATGGACGTTAATCCCGCACCATACCTTAAATAAAATTAAATGTGCGGTAAAGTAAATTCATAAATTAAATTGCTTGTTGTATGGACGTTAATCCCGCACCATACCTTAAATAAAATTAAATGTGCGGTAAAGTAAATTCATAAATTAAATTGCTTGTTGTATGGGCGTTAATCCACACCATACTTTTAAATAAAATTAAATGTGCGGTAAAAAGTAAAATAAAGTATGGGTTAATTCCACATCATACTTTTAAGTAAAAGTAAATCAGCGATAATGCTTGTAAATGCTTGTATGGGCACTAATTTTGCTCCATACATTTAAATAAAAGTAAAGGCGTGGACGATAAACCCGCACCACCCTTTTAAATAGATACTGTTGTATGGGTAATAAACCTACATCATACAGTAAATAAAATAAGTGTGTGGATAAAACCACCACAAAAAAATATAGGAGGTGAAACAGTCCATATAATTACCATATATATGGATAAAGTAAAGACAATTATTTGTGGGTTCGTATCAACACCACAATCAAATAATATAATATTATTATACTGATATATTAGTGGAAAGCTAGACATATCATGTTGGCTTTTCTTCTTTTCACTTGCAATTAAGTTGAACTTATTGTATAGAGAAATAATAAAATAATAGAAAAAGTAAGAGGCATAGAGCTTATCCTTACAGTTGGTTTGCTCGTATATCTCTCTAGCAGACCACAGCTCCTCTACTACTTTTCTTCCTTACATCAACATAATGGTTAGTAGTATAGATAATAGTGCAGCACAAAAATTATACCTGAGAGCTTCTTGTGCTGATAACGTGTTATAAAATGAACTGGGATATGTGCGAATATTGAGCTGCACGTAAAGTAGATGAGACACAGCATTTAACGAGGTTCGGCTATGCCTACGTCCTTGGAGAGCAGCAGCAGTAACCTTTCACTATATAACATAATAGGGCTACAACTTTAGTATTTACAATATGTATGCTCACTGAATTTTCTCTCTAGGAGAATTTCTCTGTGCTCTCTTTCCTCTCTACTCACTCACCCTTTTTCTTCCTTCTCTTCCTTTTCTCTCTTTTTATCACACATTACAAGCAAATATAATGCCTATTTATAGGCAAAGCAAATGGCTTGGTTTGGTGGATGTGTGATATGGTTTGGTAGGTGTGTGGTTTGATTTGGTGGGTGTGTGGTTTGATTTGGTGGGTGTGTGGTTTGATTTTGTGTTGAACTTGAATGCTAGTTGGCTATGTGGGCTTCACCCATTCTTCTTTACAACATTATGTATGATATTTTGGTCTTTTTGGTAAGTTTGGAATGTATTGTGAGTGCAAACTTTTTTTATAAATATTTGTAAGAGGCCCCTTCACACATGAAATTATGTCTTTGCCAATAATAAGACCACTAGGGTGTGCCTCATGGATGACCTAGACATAAATGATCATGTGGTTACGTACAACCCGACGACTACCTCCGACCAAGAACACAGTGCCATATTTGTTATAAAAAAATATAGTTTTCCTTTTCCGTAAAGCCAAATACAAAACATTTATATTATAAATAACATATAAACAAATTGGAAAACTTTTAAGGTACAATGAAATTAAAGAAAAACAAACTAATAGGTACGTAAAAGCAAAATAAATTATAAGTAAGAAGTTGAGTTTGGTACGGTGAAGCACGTCAAAGACGTTATCCTAAAGCCTTTGTAGCCTCCTTACGTGCAGGTACCGATGATCTACAAGACTCCAAAATATGACCCCTTGTACACAAACTCAAGATCCGTTATGAGCACGTTCATAGACGGATATAGGTATCCAAGTCACAGAACCATTGTCAAAATAATAATATAAAGTAGAGAATATATATAAAAGTAGAAAAGGAGAGAATTAGTTTGTGATGGTGATTGTGGTATGTGATATTTTGATGGTGTATTGTGGTTGTTCAAATGTGAAGGAGGAGTGGCCTTTTATAGGCATCCAATAACCTTCACCACATTAAACTGGAAAATTAAGTAGAAATAAAACCTAAAAATTAAATATTTATAACCCCCACAATAAATAAAATAAAATAGCCAAAATTATAAATAAATAAAACGGTTAAATTTTTAAAACCTTTTTAAAATTCCAACAATCCCCACAAGGTTTTCAAAATTTTACCATGACAAAAAAAATTAGTGAAAATATATATTTATATATGGGCAACATAATACTATGCAGTAGGTTTAGGTGCCTTCCGGGCTTGAACTTTCACTTAGTGATGATAGCCTCCATTTGAGGAACCTGAGTGTACAAAGTATTGAACTCGGCACCTTTGACGAAACTTCAACATATCTCACACATAGTATTGGTTGAGACTTGGATGCAGGGTAGCACTATTTATAGCCATGCGCTAATCTTGATTCTCATGAGAGTAACTAGAGAATAGCCTAATTCTCACAGTCGCGGCCTCACGAAGTCTCTCACTTAGGTGAGTTCTCCAAGAGTACATGTGAACTGCACCCTGCGGGAGTTTGCCCGCCTCGAAACTCATTCAGGGATCGCCAATCACAGAAGTTGGGTTACCTCCCTCGGTGACTCCCTTATGGGCTTAAGTACATCCCCCTCGACATTTTGCATCAATAGCCTCCTCCACGAGGCATGCATATCAGGACTAGCCTTCACAAGGCATATATAATGTAGGTCATGTCTTTGTTCTTCATTTTAGCGTGCTTTAAACCTGCACATTATTAAAATATTTCCTACACAATCTTGCACACAAATAATTAGTGGATTTCAGCTCAGTATAATTGGAAAGTATATACACATTGGTATACATTAAAATATAACGAAAATCCCACTATATAGTGTAGGTCATGTCATTAGTATCTGAATACCTCTCAAATATTGGTACTCAAATATGGGTCTGCAATAGTCTTTGAAACTATGAGTGCACCTGATGAAGCTATGAACAAACTATGCAACGCTTAATTCATTAAATAAATTTAATTATAAATACTAAGTATTTCAGGATCCTCTTGCTCCCTTTTTGTGCACTTTAAGTGGCTGAAATCATGATCACATATCCAAGTTGAAATTGTATCTTCTTAATTCTCAATAGGAACCTATAAGACAGTAAGAAGTCTTTACCCAAATTTTATACCAAGGTCGTCATTAGTTGCACACATTTTCATGTCAAAATTGAAGACGAGTTAGTGTCATAATAAACTTTCATAAAGACACAAATTTCACACTGACACAGTATGTTTGCCAAAGAAATATAAAAATTATTATGTTGCTAAATGAATATAATGAATCTTTCCCGTGTGAACATAAAGAAATTGAAAACACACACAAAATTATGGGAAAGAGAAGTGAGAAGGAAAGCGTTAAAGTTACAAATATAATTACAGCATTAAAGTTCCTAGTTAGGAAAATTCAAAACATTGCTAAGTCACAGAACATTGCTAAAATAATAATATAAAGTACAGAATATATATAAAAGTAGAAAATGAGAGAATTAGTTTGTGGTGGTGATTGTGGTATGTGATATTTTGATAGTGTATTGTGGTTGTTCAAATGTGAAGGAGAATGACCTTTTATGGGCATCCAATAACATGTAACCTTCACCACATTAAACTAGAAAATTGAGCAGAAATAAAACATGAAAATTAAATATTTATAACCCCACAATAAATAAAATAAAACAACTAAAACAATAAATAAATAAAACGGTTAAATTTTTAAAACCTTTTTAAAATTCCAACAATATTTTTATAAGTTATTAGTCTCTAATAAAGGGTTTATATGTGAAACTCCCTAAACAAAATAATTTTTTTTTTCTTTTCATAATTAGGGTCAGAAACTTTTGATATCAACAAGGTTCTAGATGCTAACAGAAGAAGAAGAATGGAAGAAGAAGAAGATTGGAGAAAAAGAAAATAGAGGAATTGAGAGAACAACAGAGAACATGTATTTCAGATTTCTTTTTCTGTTATAAAGAAGTGAAGCCCACATAGATAAAGCTAGAGGGTATTAGTCAAAAGATGGAGATAAAGCTAGAGGGTATTAGTCAAAAGATGGAATAATGATGTTGGGGAGAAATCATTATGTCTCCCTTAAAAGCCATTTGCTTTGCCTATAAATAGGCATTATATTTGCTTGTAAACACACACGAAAGAGAGAAGAGAATAGAGTGAGAGTCAGAGAGAAGAGAAAGAGTGAAGTCTATCTGAGGAGAAATTCTGTCAGTGTAAACACCACAAAGAGAAATATAATTCCACTCCCAATATTACAGTGGTACTTCTCATCCTCTGATTATTCTAGTTTTATAACACGTTATCAGCACGATAGTCTCTCCTTTTTATTTCTGAATTTTTCCAACTCAACACTATGTGGTTATTTCTCTGTCTCCTCTCTGTCATATGTCTACTCTCACTTTACTACTACGACGACATGCAAACTTTCTTTTTTGTGTTCTCACAATTTCTATGTTGTTTCATCCATGCTTGTTTAATTTACTTCTTTGTAACGTAATTTGGAATGGCGCGGTTTTTATACCCCGTCCTGTTATTTTATGGTGGTGTAATTTTTTTTTTTACCCATCGCGTTGTAACACAAATTATTGTAATAAAATGATGGTGTGATCTTAAAACCCATCTATTATATCTTGAATAGTGGCGCAGTTATATTGCCCACAATATATGATATATTATGCACTTCATATATATTAGGTGGAGGTTTTTATCCCCACATTTATTTTATTTATGGTATGGAGTAGGTTTATTACCCATACGGCAATATTTATTTAAAGGTGTGGCGCTGGTTTATCGTCCACACAGCTGCCTTTACTTTTATTTAAAAAGTATGGAGCAGAATTAGTGCCCATACAAGCACATTTACTCTTACTTAAAGTATGATGTGGAATTAACCCTCATACTTTATGAATTTACTTTACCGCACATTTACTTTTATTAAAAGTATGATGTGGAATTAACCCTCATACTTTATGAATTTACTTTACCGCACATTTACTTTTATTAAAAGTATGATGTGGAATTAACCCTCATACTTTATAAATTTACTTTACCGCATATTTACTTTTATTTAAAGTATGGTGCGGAATTAACGTCCATACAACAAGCAATTTACTTTATGAATTTACTTTACCGCACATTTAATTTTATTTAAGGTATGGTGCGGGTTTATCGTCCATACCAGCAAATTCATAGCACTTTATTTTTATCATCAATTAATATACCTGAATAATGAGGGCCTGAAATTCCTATTAATAAGTGGCTTAATGTCCCAGATCTCGAGCCTAAAGTTTTGGATGGCAAATTTGGCAAAACTAGAGTTTGCTGCCTTGGACCTTTCCGGGGACAACTATTTATCATGGGTCCTGGATGCCAAAATTCATCTACGAGCCAATGGCCTCGGACAAACAATTGTAGATGAGAATGATGCTTCGCCTGAAGAGAATGCGAAGGCCATGATCTTTCTTCGCCGCCACATCCATGAAGCGCTGAAGAGCGAATATGTGGTGGTTGATGAACCGTTGGTTCTATGGAAAGCTCTAGGTGAAAGATACGATCACCAGAGGATGGTGACTCTCCCAAGAGCTAGATACGAATGGACTCACTTGAGATTTCAAGATTTCAAGTCAGTGTCCGAGTATAACTCTGCTATGCACAAAATTACCTCATTAATGAGGCTATGTGGGGAAAATATATCTGAGGAGGATATGCTCGAAAAAACTCTGAGCACTTTTCATGCTTCAAATGTCCTCCTTCAACAGCAATACAGACATAGCGGTTTCAAGAAGTACTCGGAACTTGTATCTTGCCTCTTGTTAGCTGAGCAGAATAATGA